>NW_023005135.1:0-598 GCF_900245975.1 Drosophila guanche | reverse complement strand
TTTTCTTCTTTCTTTAAAATTGTAGATTTGGGAGGTTTTCGCCCTTTGCGGGGGCGGAATGGGGCGGGGCACATTTTTTAAATACACTTGTAACAGTGTGAGCATACAGAAGTCTGGATGCAAAATTTGGTGGCTCTAGCTTTTATAGTCTCTGAGATTCAGGTGCTCAACAAGACGGACGGACGGACGGACGGACGGACGGACGGACGGACAGACGGAGAGACAGACGGACAGACAGACAGGGCTCAATCGACTCGGCTATTGATGGTGATCAATAATATATATCCTTTATGGGGTCGTAAACGATTCCTTCTGTGTGTTACATACATTAACTTTGTGCACAAATACAATATACCCCATTTACTCTTCGAGTACCGGGTATAAATATAAGCTGCGTGAGGGGGGGGGGGTGGTTTAAAGTCGGCAGAGGCAGAGGCCGAGTGAAGCAGAGTGTGAATGAGAGAATGTGAAAAGAACAACAAAAGCTGCAGGACAGTGTGGGTTTAGCCACTGCTAATTAATTTATTCTTTCTGGCTATAATAATGATCCAATCGGATCCCAATTTATTGATCTGATAGATATGACCATTCCCTACAG
>NW_023005134.1:0-598 GCF_900245975.1 Drosophila guanche | reverse complement strand
GTCTTGTGAGACCTGGACTATGAAAAGTTCCGACGTAAAGTTAGAGTTTACTGCAATCAGAACCCCTCCTCCACGTCGAGACGAACGATCATTCCTATAAATTGTGTACCGATCTGCCAAAACTTCGGAACTAAGAATGTCCGGCTTTAACCAGGTTTCGGTAAAAACAATAACATGGGATGAAAATGTGATGGATAGTTATCCATAAAAAGAGTGCTCAGCTTACTACGTAAGCCGCGAGCATTTTGATAGGCTACAAAGAGGGATGTTAGTTTTTTGACTGCAAGGAATTGCAGTGGGAAGAGGGGAATGGAGCAGAGGAGGAAGGACCACTGGCCTCACTACTAGGAAGAGTTATGGGGGGCCTATTTTTCTTCTTATGAAGAAAAAATGTGAATGTGTGAAAAAACAAACCGCTACTTCTAAAAAACCTTAAACAAAAAAGTAACAAACTTTGAAAATTTTTAAAAGAAAAGTTCTTCCATAGAAAATAAACCCGACTTTTCCCGAATTTTTAAAGTCAAAATGTTGTAAAAAATACCTCACAAAAATCAACATGTTTGCATTTCAAGGCTTTACCCAGACGGTAGGCCAAAAC
>NW_023005133.1:0-598 GCF_900245975.1 Drosophila guanche | reverse complement strand
AAACCCGACTTCTCCCGAGTTTTTAAAGTAAAAATATTGAAAAAAAAATCTCACATCAATCAACATTTCTGCATTTCAAAACTTTACCCGGACGGTAGGCCAAAACCACACAGTTTGGATCCATTTTATAGTAGTATCAATCAACTTTTCAGATAATCAAAGTTTTTTACAACCAAAATTAAGATCCTTAAGTTATGTGAAAAAACAAACCACAACCTCTGAAAAAACCGTAAACTAAAAATTAAAAAATTGCTAGTTCTTAAAAAACAAGTTCTGGCATAGAAAATAAAACCGACTTCTCCCGAGTTTTTAAAGTAAAAATTTCGAAAAAAAATCTCACAACAATCCACATTTTTGCATTTCAAAGCTTTTCCGAGACGGTAGGCCAAAATCACACAGAGTTTGGATCCATTTTATAGCAGTATCAATCAACTTTTCAGATAATCAAAGTTTTTTGCAACCAGATCTAAGATACTTAAGTTATGTAAAAAAACAAACCGCAACCTCTGCAAAAACCTTAAACTAAAAATTACAACCTTAATAAGTTCCTAAAAAACAAGTTCTGCCTAGAAAATAAACCCGACTTTTCCCGAGTTTT
>NW_023005132.1:0-598 GCF_900245975.1 Drosophila guanche | reverse complement strand
TCCCCCCCCCTCCCCCGCTCACACAGCTTATATTTTTTTTATACCTGTTACTCGAAGAGTAAATAGGGTATATTGTATTTGTGCACAAAGTTAATGTATGTAACACACAGAAGGAATCGTTTACGACCCCATAAAGTGTACATATTATTGATCCATCAATATTCGAGTCGATTGAGCCCTGTCTGTCTGTCCGTCTGTCCGTCCGTCTGTCCGTCCGTCTTGTTGAGCACCTGAATCTCAGAGACTATAAAAGCTAGAGCCACCAAATGTTGCATCCAGACTTCTGTATGCTCACACTGTTACAAGTGTATTTAAAAAATGTGCCCCGCCCCATTCCGCCCCCGCAAAAGGGCGCAAAACCTCCCAAATCTACAATTTTAAAGATAGAAGAAAACTAAAAAAGCCATTCTGTAGGGAATGGCCATATCTATCACCAAATTGGGATCCGATTGGATCATTATTATAGCCAGAAAGAAGAAATTAATTAGCAGTGGCTAAACCCACACTGTCCTGCAGCTTTTGTTATTCTTTTCACATTCTCTCATTCACACTCTGCTTCACTCGGCCTCTGCCGACTTTAAACCACCCCCCCCCCCCC
>NW_023005131.1:0-598 GCF_900245975.1 Drosophila guanche | reverse complement strand
GTTCTTTTCACATTCTCTCATTCACACTCTGCTTCACTCGGCCTCTGCCTCTGCCGACTTTTAACCACCCCCCTCACGCAGCTTATATTTGTTTTATACCCGGTACTCGAAGAGTAAATAAGGTATATTGTATTTGTGCACAAAGTTAATGTATGTAACACACAGCAGGAATCGTTTCCGACCCCAGAAAGTGTATATATTCTTGATCACCATCAATAGCCGAGTCGATTGAGCCCTGTCTGTCCATCCGTCTGTCCTTCCGTCTGTCCGTCCGTCTTGTTGAGCACCTGAATCTCAGAGACTATAAAAGCTAGAGCTACCAAATTTTGCATCCAGACTTCTGTATGCTCACACTGTTACAAGTGTATTTAAAAAATGTGCCCCGCCCCCTTGCGCCCTCGCAAAAGGGCGAAAACCTCCCAAATCTACAATTTTAAAGATAAAAGAAAACTAAAAACGCCATTCTGTAGGGAATGGCCATATCTATCAGATCACCACAATTTAAAGATAGAAGAAAACTAAAAACGCCATTCTGTAGGGAATGGCCATATCTATCAGATCCATAAATTGGGATCCGATTGGATCATTATTATAGCCA
>NW_023005130.1:0-598 GCF_900245975.1 Drosophila guanche | reverse complement strand
GAAAATAAACCCAACTCTTCCCGAGTTTTTAAAGTCCAAATTTCGTAATAAATACCTCACAAAAATCAACATATTTGCATTTCAAATCTGTATATTTCCCAGACGGTAAAGCAAAAACACAAAGTGTTTGGAACGAAAACCACACAGAGTTTGGATCCACTTGATAGCAGTATGAATAAACTTTTCAGATAAAGAAAGTTCCATACAACCAGATCTAAGATAACTAGGTCATGTGAAAAAAACAAACCTCTACCTCAAAATCAAATTTTCGAAAAAAAAAAAAATCGAACATCAATCAACATTTTTGCATTTCAAAGCTTTACCCAGACGGTAGGCCAAAACCACACAGTTTGGATCCATTTAATAGCAGTATCAATCAACTTTTCAGATAATCAAAATTTTTTACAACCAAAATTAAGATACTTAAGTTATGTGAAAAACAAACCACAACCTCTGAAAAAACCTTAAACTAAAAATTACAAAATTGCTAGTTCTTAAAAAACAAGATCTGCCATAGAAAATAAAAGCGACTTTTCCCGAGTTTTTAAAATCAAAATTTCGAAAAAAAAATCTCACAACAATCAACATTTTTGCATTT
>NW_023005129.1:0-598 GCF_900245975.1 Drosophila guanche | reverse complement strand
CAAACCGCAACCTATGAAAAATCAAAGTAATCAAAGTTCTTTACAACCAGGTCTAAGATGGTTAAGTTATGTGAAAAACAAACCGCTACTTCTAAAAAACCTTAAACAAAAAAGTAACAAACTTTGAAAATTTTTAAAAGAAAAGTTCTTCCATAGAAAATAAACCCGACTTTTCCCGAATTTTTAAAATCAAAATTTTTTAAAAAATACCTCACAAAAATCAACATGTTTGCATTTCAAAGCTTTACCCAGACGGTAGGCCAAAACCACACAGAGTTTGGATCCATATTATAGCAGTATCAATCAACTTTTCAGATAATCAAAGTTTTTTACAAACAAAATTAAGATACTTAAGTTATGTGAAAAAACAAACCGCAACCTCTGAAAAAACCTTAAACTTAAAATTACTTTCTTAATAAGTTCTTAAAAAACAAGTTCTGCCATAGAAAATAAACCCGACTTTTCCCGAGTTTTTAAAGTAAAAATATCGAAAAAAAATCTCACATCAATTAACATTTTTGCATTTCAAAGCTTTTCCGAGACGGTAGGCCAAAACCACTCAGTTTGGATCCATTTTATAGCAGTATCAATCAACTTT
>NW_023005128.1:0-598 GCF_900245975.1 Drosophila guanche | reverse complement strand
ATGTTGATTGATGTGAGATTTTTTTTTCGATATTTTTACTTTAAAAACTCGGGAAAAGTCGGGTTTATTTTCTATGGCAGAACTTGTTTTTTAGGAACTTATTAAGGATGTAATTTTTAGTTTAAGGATTTTTCAGAGGTTGCGGTTTGTTTTTTCACATAAGTTAAGAATCTGAATTTTGGTTGTAAAAAATTTTGATTATCTGAAAAGTTGATTGATACTGCTATAAAGTGGATCCAAACTCTGTGTGGTTTTGGCCTACCGTCTGGATAAAGCTTTAAAATGCAAAAATGTTCATTTTTGTGAGTTATTTTGTACGAAATTTTGACTTTAAAAACTCGGGTTTTTTTTTCTATGGCAGAACGTGTTTTTTAAGAACTTATTAAGAAAGTAATTTTAAGTTTCAGGTTTTTTCAGAGGTTGCGGTTCGTTTTTTCACATAACTTAAGTATCTTAATTTTGTTTGTAAAAAACTTTGATTATCTGAAAAGTTGATTGATACTGCTATAAAATGGATCCAAACTGAGTGGTTTTGGCCTACCGTCTGGATAAGCCTTTGAAATGCAAAAATGTTGATTGATGTGAGATTTTTTTTTTT
>NW_023005127.1:0-598 GCF_900245975.1 Drosophila guanche | reverse complement strand
TAGAACCAACTTTTCCCGAGTTTTTAAAGTCAAAATTTCGAAAAAAAATCTCTCACAACAATCAACATTTTTGCATTTCAAAGCTTTTCCGAGACCGTAGGCCAAAACCACAAACAGTTTGGATCCATTTAATAGCAGTATCAATCAACTTTTCAGATAATCAAAGTTTTTTACATCCAAAATTAAGATACTTAATTTATGTAAAAAAACAAACCACAACCTCTGTAAAAACCTTAACCTAAAAATTACTACTTCTTAAAAAACAAGTTCTGCCATAGAAAATAAACCCGACTTTTCCCGAGTTTTTAAAGTCAAAATTTCGAAAAAAAAAAAATCTCACAATAATCAACATTTTTGCATTTCAAAGCTTTTCCGAGACCGTAGGCCAAAACCACAAACAGTTTGGATCCATTTTATAGCAGTATCAATCAACTTTTCAGATAATCAAAGTTTTTTACAACCACAGTTAAGATACTTAAGTTATGTGAAAAAACAAACCGCAACCTCTGAAAAAACCTTAAACTAAAAATTACAAAATTGCTAGTTCTTAAAAAACAAGTTCTGCCATAGAAAATAAAACCAACTTTTCCCAAGTTTT
>NW_023005126.1:0-598 GCF_900245975.1 Drosophila guanche | reverse complement strand
TGGCAGAACTTGTTTTTTAAGAACTAGTAATTTTGTAATTTTTAGTTTAAAGTTTTTTCAGATGTTGTGGTTTGTTTTTTCACATAACTTAAGTATCTTAATTTTGGTTGTAAAAAACTTTGATTATCTGAAAAGTTGATTGATACTGCTATTAAATGGATTCAAACTTTTTGTGGTTTTGGCCTACCGTCTCGGAAAAGCTTTGAAATGCAAAAATGTTGATTTTTGTAAGGTATTTTGTACGAAATTTTGACTTTAAAAACTCGGGTTTTTTTTTCTTTGGCAGAACTTGTTTTTTATGAACTTATTAAGGAAGTAATTTTTAGTTTAAGGTTTTTTCAGATGTTGCGGTTGGTTTTTCACATAACTTAAGTATCTTAATTTTGGTTGTAAAAAACTTTGATTATCTAAAAAGTTGATTGATACTGCTATTAAATGGATCCAAACTGTTTGTGGTTTTGGCCTACCGTCTCGGAAAAGTGAGATTTTTTTTTTTCGAAATTTTGACTTTAAAAACTTGGGAAAAGTTGGTTTTATTTTCTAAGGCAGAACTTGTCTTTTAGGAACTAGCAATTTTGTAATTTTAAGTTTAAAGTTT
>NW_023005125.1:0-598 GCF_900245975.1 Drosophila guanche | reverse complement strand
AGCAAGTGTTTAAGCCACTCCCAATTCGATGTGTTCTAGTGTTGGAAAAGCTTACATCGTGTTTTGTTTTGTGTTGAGTTGCCTTGGAAAAGAATCGTTGCCTTCGCATCTCTAGGACATCATGACAGAGGCATAATTTTTTGAGTGCTTAATCGAAAACTTGCAAGTTGTGAAAAAAAGATTTGGTCTGTAAAAATACGAGAAAGTTTATTCCGAATAACTTTATTTTGCAATCAACTCTAATAAAATCAATAATATCGATCTTCTTAAGCAATGGTAAGACTACACCTTTTTTGTGAGTACATTTAAATTTAATATGTGTCCCCCATGATACCCCGTCGTTACATGTGTAGCCGATTCCAACAGAGCCTATGAATGTGTGTGTGCATGTGACACCATAGCTTGTCGCTGATCCTACGGATATTGAGACAGAGCCCTATGAAGAGGATGATTCATTGCGGATAATCACAAAAATTCTGGGCAAAACGCAGCTGATGCACTACCTTCAGCCACCCGATATAATTATCTATGTTGATACACTTGGTGACTGCAGCAATGAATGCAACTGCTAGTTGTGGGACAGCAACTTGGATGATTT
>NW_023005124.1:0-598 GCF_900245975.1 Drosophila guanche | reverse complement strand
AGTACTAGGCTTGTTATGGACGGCTTTCTGAAGTAGCCGATAACCGACAGGGCTGGAGAAGAAGATCAGACAGCGGCCTCTGCTGTGGATCCGGGGAGGCTGAAAAAGGGTTGCAAGGTGGCAAGGAGAAGAGAAGGAAACGTGGCCGTCAAGGTTATATTGAGAGGGTCAGTTTCCGGGAAGAAGTACGAGAGATCGGTCGGGAACCTAAAGAAAAAGTAAAAGAATAAAATCAGTGGCCAGACCCGTACAAAAGATAAGATAAGCATGGGCTGAAGTATTGAAAGCTTTTCACACTCTGGTTACGGCCCTGCTAGAGACTGGTACTGGATGTATGTACGGACCGCAGGAGTGCCGGACTGGCCTAGTCTGAGATATGGACTCCAGCAACAGTTTCAGGTGCGGAAGACGGAGTTCGAGCGGGAGCAGGAGCTCAGAGAACGACGGCAGCGACACGGGGAGTCGACAGACCAGTACATCCAGGAGATGCTGTTGTTGAAGTCGAGATTGGTGAATCCATTTTCGGACTACGAGCTGATTAAGATCATCAAGATAAATGTCAGGGACTCCATCTCGAGGGTGATTTACCCGATGCAGA
>NW_023005123.1:0-598 GCF_900245975.1 Drosophila guanche | reverse complement strand
TAAAGTTTTTTCAGAGGTTGCGGTTCGTTTTTTCACATAACTTAAGTATCTTAATTTTGGATGTAAAAAACTTTGATTATCTGAAAAGTTGATTGATACTGCTATTAAATGGATCGAAACTGTTTGTGGTTTTGGCCTACGGTCTCGGAAAAGCTTTGAAATGCAAAAATGTTGATTTTTGTGAGGCATTTTGTACGAAATTTTGACTTTAAAAACTCGGGTTTTTTTTTCTTTGGCAGAACTTGTTTTTTAGGAACTTATTAAGGAAGTAATTTTTAGTTTAAGGTTTTTTCAGATGTTGCGGTTGGTTTTTCACATAAGTTAAGTATCTTAATTTTGGTTGTAAAAAACTGTGTTTATCTGATAAGTTGATTGATACTGCTTTAATATGGATCCAACCTCTGTGTGGTTTTGGCCTACCGTCTGGGTAAAGCTTTGAAATGCAAACATGTTGATTTTTGAGAGGTATTTTTTACAAAATTTTGACTTTAAAAATTCGGGAAAAGTCGGGTTTATTTTCTATGGAAGAACTTTTCTTTTAAAAATTTTCAAAGTTTGTTACTTTTTTGTTTAAGGTTTTTTAGAAGTAGCGGTTTGT
>NW_023005122.1:0-598 GCF_900245975.1 Drosophila guanche | reverse complement strand
AATTGGGATCCGATATGATCATTATTATAGCCAGAAAGAAGAAATTAATTAGCAGTGGCTAAACCCACACTGTCCTGCAGCTTTTGTTGTTCTTTTCACATTCTCTCATTCACACTCTGCTTCACTCGGCCTCTGCCTCTGCCGTCCCTCTGCCTCTGCCGTCTTGAAACCACCCCCCCTTAGGCAGCTTATATTTGTTTTATACCCGGTACTCGAAGAGTAAATAGGGTATATTGTATTTGTGCACAAAGTTAATGTATGTAACACACAGAAGGAATCGTTTACGACCCCATAAAGTGTATATATTCTTGATCACCATCAATAGCCGAGTCGATTGAGCCCTGTCTGTATGTCCGTCCGTCTGTCCGTCCGTCTTGTTGAGCACCTGAATCTCAGAGACTATCAAAGCTAGTGCCACCAAATGTTGCATCCAGACTTCTGTATGCTCACACTGTTACAAGTGTATTTAAAAAATGTGCCCCGTCCCCTTCCGCCCCCGCAAAAGGGCGAAAACCTCCAAAATCTACAATTTTAAAGATAGAAGAAAACTAAAAACGCCATTCTGTAGGGAATGCCCCCCCCCCCCCCCCCCCCCCCC
>NW_023005121.1:0-598 GCF_900245975.1 Drosophila guanche | reverse complement strand
CTGAAAAAACCTTAAACTAAAAATTACAAAATTGCTAGTTCTTAAAAAACAAGTTCTGCCATAGAAAATAAATCCAACTTTTCCCGAGTTTTTAAAGTCAAAATTTCGAAAAAAAAAATATCACAACAATCCACATTTTTGCATTTCAAAGCTTTTCGAGACGGTAGGCCAAAACCACTCAGAGTTTGGATCCATTTTAGAGCAGAATCAATCAACTTTTCAGATAATCAAGGGTTTTTACAACCAAAATTAAGATACTTAAGTTATGTGAAAAAAACACTACAACCTCTGAAAAAACCTTAAACTAAAAATTACAAAATTGCTAGTTCTTAAAAAACAAGTTCTGCCATAGAAAATAAATCCAACTTTTCCCGAGTTTTTAAAGTCAAAATTTCGAACAAAAAAATATCACAACAATCCACATTTTTGCATTTCAAAGCTTTTCGAGACGGTAGGCCAAAACCACTCAGAGTTTGGATCCATTTTATAGCAGTATCAATCAACTTTTCAGATAATCAAAGTTTTTTACATCCAAAATTAAGATACTTAAGTTATGTGAAAAAACGAACCGCAACCTCTGAAAAAACCTTAAACTAAA
>NW_023005120.1:0-598 GCF_900245975.1 Drosophila guanche | reverse complement strand
AGTTGATTGATACTGCTATTAAATGGATCCAAACTGTTTGTGGTTTTGGCCTACGGTCTCGGAAAAGCTTTGAAATGCAAAAATGTTGATTGTTGTGAGAAATTTTTTTTCGAAATTTTGACTTTAAAAACTCGGGAAAAGTTGGTTCTATTTTCTATGGCAGAACTTGTTTTTTAAGAACTAGCAATTTTGTAATTTTAAGTTTAAGGTTTTTTCAGAGGTTTCGATTTGTTTTTTCACATAACTTAAGTATCTTAACTGTGGTTGTAAAAAACTATGATTATCTGAAAAAATGATTGATACTGCTATAAAGTGGATCCAAACTCTGTGTGGTTTTGGCCTACCGTCTCGGAAAAGCTTTGAAATGCAAATGTTTGAAATGAAAAATGTTGATTGTTTTGAGATTTTTTTTTTCGAAATTTCGACTTTAAAAACTCGGGAAAAGTCGGTTTTATTTTCTATGGCAGAACTTGTTTTTTAAGAACTAGCAATTTTGTAATTTTTAGTTTAAGGTTTTTTCAGAGGTTTCGGTTTGTTTTTTCACATAACTTAAGTATCTTAACTGTGGTTGTAAAAAACTTTGATTATCTGAAAAGTT
>NW_023005119.1:0-598 GCF_900245975.1 Drosophila guanche | reverse complement strand
GGTTTGTTTTTTTACATAACTTAAGTATCTTAATTTTGGTTGTAAAAAACTTTGATTATCTGAAAAGTTGATTGATACTGCTATAAAGTGGATCCAAACTCTGTGTGGTTTTGGCCCACCGTCTCGGAAAAGCTTTGAAATGCAAAAATGTGGATTGTTGTGAGATTTTTTTTTTCGAAATTTTGACTTTAAAAACTCGCGAAAAGTTGGTTTTATTTTCTATGGCAGAACTTGTTTTTTTTAAGAACTAGCAATTTTGTAATTTTTAGATTAAGGTTTTTTCAGAGGTTGTGGTTTGTTTTTTCACATAACTTAAGTATCTTAATTTTGGTTGTAAAAAACTTTGATTATCTGAAAAGTTGATTGATACTGATATAAAATGGATCCAAACTGTTTGTAGTTTTGGCCTACCGTCTCGGAAAGGCTTTGAAATTCAAAAATGTTGATTGTTGTGAGAATTTATTTTTCGAAATTTGGACCTTAAAAATTCGTGAAAAGTCGGTTTTATTTTCTATGGCAGAACTTGTTTTTCAGGAACTTATTAAGGAAGTAATTTTTAGTTTAAGGTTTTTTCAGAGGTTGAGGTTTGTTTTTTTCA
>NW_023005118.1:0-598 GCF_900245975.1 Drosophila guanche | reverse complement strand
CAGAACTT
Source organism: Drosophila guanche (assembly GCF_900245975.1). Lineage (NCBI taxonomy): Eukaryota > Metazoa > Arthropoda > Insecta > Diptera > Drosophilidae > Drosophila > Drosophila guanche. The sequence continues at coordinate 590 of NW_023005118.1, read as the reverse complement.
GTTTTGTAAGAACTTATTAAGGAAGTCATTTTAAGTTTAAGGTTTTTTCAGAGGTGGCGGTTTGTTTTTTCACATAACTTAAGTATCTTAATTTTGGTTGTAAAAAACTTTGATTATCTGAAAAATTGATTGATACTGCTATAAAATGGATCCAAACTGTTTGTTGGTTTGACCTACCGTCTCGGAAAAGCATTGAAATGCAAAAATGTTGATTGTTGTGAGATTTTTTTTTCGAAATTTTGACATTAAAAACTCGGGAAAAGTCGGGTTTATTTTCTATGGCAGAATTTGTTTTTTAAGAACTTACAGTTTTGTAATTTTTTGTTTTATGTTTTTTCAGAGGTTGCGGTTTGTTTTTTTCACATAACTTAAGTATCTAAGATCTGGTTGCAAAAAAAAAGTTGATTATCTGAAAAGTTGATTGATTCTGCTATAAAATGGATCCAAACTCTGTGTGGTTTTGGCCTTCCGTCTGGGTAAAGCTTTGAAATGCAAAAATGTTGATTGATGTGATATTTTTTTTTTTCGATATTTTTACTTTAAAAACTCGGGAAAAGTCGGGTTTATTTTCTATGGCAGAACTGGTTTTG
>NW_023005117.1:0-598 GCF_900245975.1 Drosophila guanche | reverse complement strand
GAAAAAACGAACCGCAACCTCTGAAAAAACCTTAAACTAAAAATTACAAAATTGCTAGTTCTTAAAAAACAAGTTCTGCCATAGAAAATAAAACCAACTTTTCCCAAGTTTTTAAAGTCAAAATTTCGAAAAAAAAAATCTCACAACAATCCACATTTTTGCATTTCAAAGCTTTTCCGAGACGGTAGGCCAAAAGCACGCAGATTTTAGATCCACTTTATAGCAGTATCAAACAACTTTTCAGATAATCAAAATTTTTTACAACCAAAATTAAGATACTTAAGTTATGTGAAAAAACGAACCGCAACCTCTGAAAAAACCTTAAACTAAAAATTACTTCCTTAATAAGTTCCTAAAAAACAAGTTCTGCCAAAGAAAATAAACCCAACTTTTCCCGAATTTTTAAAGTAAAAATATCGGACAAAAAAAATCTCACATCAATTAACATTTTTGCATTTCAAAGGCTTATCCAGACGGTAGGCCAAAACCACTCAGTTTGGATCCATTTTATAGCAGTATCAATCAACTTTTCAGATAATCAAAGTTTTTTACAAACAAAATTAAGATACTTAAGTTATGTGAAAAAACGAACCACAAC
>NW_023005116.1:0-599 GCF_900245975.1 Drosophila guanche | reverse complement strand
TGATATTTTATTTTATCGAAATTTTGACTTAAAAAACTCGGGAAAAGTCGGGTTTATTTTCTATGGCAGAACTTGTTTTTTAAGAACTTATTAAGGATGTAATTTTTAGCTTAAGGTTTTTTCAGAGGTCGTGGTTTGTTTTTTCACATAACTTAAGTATCTTAATTTTGGTTGTAAAAAACTTTGATTATCTGAAAATGTGATTGATGCTGCTATGAAGAGGATCCAAACTGTGTGCGGTTTTGGCCTAACGTCTCGGAAAAGCTTTGAAATGCAAAAATGTTGATTGTTGTGAGATTTTTTTTTCGAATTTTTTACTTTAAAATCTCGGGAAAAGTTGGGTTTATTATCTATGGCAGAACATGTTTTTGAAGAACTTATTAAGGATGTAAGTTTTAGATTCAGGTTTTTTCAGAGGTTGCGGTTTGTTTTTTCACATAACTTAAGTATCTTAATGTTGGTTGTAAAAAACTTTGATTATCTGAAAAGTTGATTGATACTGCTATAAAATGGATCCAAACTCTGTGTGGTTTTGGTCTACCGTCTTGGAAAAGCTTTGAAATGCAAAAATGTTGATTGTTGTGATATTTTATTTTATC
>NW_023005115.1:0-599 GCF_900245975.1 Drosophila guanche | reverse complement strand
AAATGCAAAAATGTGGATTGTTGTGAGATTTTTTTTTTCGAAATTTTGACTTTAAAAACTCGGGAAAAGTTAGTTTTATTTTCTATGGCAGAACTTGTTTTTTTAAGAACTAGTAACTTTGTAATTTTTAGTTTAAGGTTTTTTCAGAGGTTGTGGTTTGTTTTTTTACATAACTTAAGTATCTTAATTTGGTTGTAAAAAACTTTGATTATCTGAAAAGTTAATTGATACTGCTATAAAATGGATCCAAACTGTGTGGTATTGGCCTACCGTCTGGGTAAAGCTTTGAAATGCAAAAATGTTGATTGATGTGAGATTTTTTTTTCGATATTTTTACTTTAAAAATTCGGGAAAAGTCGGGTTTATTTTCTATGGCAGAACTTGTTTTTTAGAAACTTACTAAGGATTTAATTTTTAGTTTAAGGTTTTTTCAGTGGTTGTGGTTTGGTTTTTCACATAACTTAAGTATCTTAATTTTGGTTGTAAAAAACTTTGATTATCTGAAAAGTTGATTCATACTGATATAAAATGGATCCAAACTGTTTGTGGTTTTGGCCCACCGTCTCGGAAAAGCTTTGAAATGCAAAAATGTTGATTGA
>NW_023005114.1:0-599 GCF_900245975.1 Drosophila guanche | reverse complement strand
GTATGACAAAACCACACACAGTTTGGATCCACTTTATAGCAGTATCAATCAACTTTTCAGATAATCAAAGTTTTTACAACCAAAATTAAGATACTTAAATTTTGTGAAAAAACAAACCGCAACCTCTGAGAAAACCCTAAACTAAAAATTTACTTTCTTAATTAATTCTTTAAAAAAAAGTTCTGCCATAGAAAATAAACCCGACACTTCACAAGTTTTTAAAGTCAAAATTTCGTAATAAATACCTCACAAAAATCAACATTTTTGGATTTAAAAGCTTTACCCAGACGGTAGGCCAAAACCACACAGAGTTTGGATCCATTTTAGAGCAGTATCAATCAATTTTTCATATAATCAAAGTTTTTTGCAACCAGATCTAAGATACTTAAGCTATGTGAAGAAAAAAATTGATACTTTTGAAAAAACCTTAACCAAAAAATTACTTTCTTAATTAATTCTTAAAAAAAAAGTTCTTCCATAGAAAATAATCCCGACACTTCCCGAGCTTTTAAAGTCAAAATTTGGAAACAAAAAAATCTCACAACAATCAACAATTTTGCATTACAAAGCTTTACCCAGACGGTAGGCCAAACCCACAC
>NW_023005113.1:0-599 GCF_900245975.1 Drosophila guanche | reverse complement strand
AACAATCAACATTTTTGCATTTCAAAGCTTTTCCGAGACGGTAGGCCAAAACCACAAACAGTTTGGATCCATTTAATAGCAGTATCAATAAACTTTTCAGATAATCAAAGTTTTTTACATCCAAAATTAAGATACTTAAGTTATGTGAAAAAACGAACCGCAACCTCTGAAAAAACCTTAAACTAAAAATTACAAAATTACTAGTTCGTAAAAAACAAGTTCTGCCATAGAAAATAAAACCGACTTTTCCCGAGTTTTTAAAGTCAAAATTTCGAGAGAAAAAAATCTCACAAAAATCAAAATTTTTGCATTTCAAAGCTTTTCCGAGACGGTAGGCCAAAACCACAAAAAGTTTGGATCCATTTAATAGCAGTATCAATCAACTTTTCAGATAATCAAAGGTTTTTACAACCAAAATTAAGATACTTATGTTATGTGAAAAAACGAACCGCAACCTCTGAAAAAACCTTAAACTAAAAATTACAAAATTGCTAGTTCTTAAAAAACAAGTTCTGCCATAGAAAATAAAACCAACTTTTCCCAAGTTTTTAAAGTCAAAATTTCGAAAAAAAAAATCTCACAACAATCCACATTTTTGC
>NW_023005112.1:0-599 GCF_900245975.1 Drosophila guanche | reverse complement strand
ACTCTGAGTGGTTTTGGCCTACCGTCTCGGAAAAGCTTTGAAATGCAAAAATGTGGATTGTTGTGAGATTTTTTTTTTTCGAAATTTTGACTTTAAAAACTCGGGAAAAGTTGGTTTTATTTTCTATGGCAGAATTTTTCTTTTAAGAATTTTCAAAGTTTGTACATTTTTTTTTAAGGTTTTTTCAGAGGTTGCGGTTTGTTTTTTCACATAACTTAAGTATCTTAACTGTGGTTGTAAAAAACTTTGATTATCTGAAAAGTTTATTGATACTGCTATAAAATGGATCCAAACTCTTTGTGGTTTTGGTCTACCGTCTGGGAAAAGCTTTGAAATGCAAAAATGTTGATTGTGGTTAGATTTTTATTGTCGAAATATTGACTTTAAAAACTCGGGAACAGTCGGGTTTATTTTCTATGGCAGAACTTTTTTTTAGGAACTTATTAAAGATGTAATTTTTAGTTTAAAGTTTTTTTAGAAGAAGCGGTATGTTTTTTCACATATCTTAAGTATCTTAGATCTGGTTGCAAAAAACTTTGATTATCTGTAAAATTGATTGATACTGCTATAAAATGGATCCAAACTGTGTGTGGTTGTGG
>NW_023005111.1:0-599 GCF_900245975.1 Drosophila guanche | reverse complement strand
TGTGGTTTTGGCCTACGGTCTCGGAAAAGCTTTGAAATGAAAAAATTTTGATTGTTGTGAGATTTTTTTTTCGAAATTTTGACTTTAAAAACTCGGGAAAAGTCGGTTTTATTTTCTATGGCAGAACTTGTTTTTTAAGAACTAGCAATTTTGTAATTTTTAGTTTAAGGTTTTTTCAGAGGTTTCGGTTTGTTTTTTTCACATAACTTAAGTATCTTAACTGTGGTTGTAAAAAACTTTGATTATCTGAAAAGTTGATTGATACTGCAATAAAATGGATCCAAACTCTGAGTGGTTTTGGCCTACCGTCTCGAAAAGCTTTAAAATGCAAAAATGTGGATTGTTGTGAGATTTTTTTTTTTCGAAATTTTGATTTTAAAAACTCGGGAAAAGTTGGTTGTATTTTCTATGGCAGAACTTGTTTTTTAAGAACTAGCAATTTTGTAATTTTTAGTTTAAGGTTTTTTCAGAGGTTGCGGTTCGTTTTTTCACATAACTTAAGTATCTTAATTTTGGTTGTAAAAAATTTTGATTATCTGAAAAGTTGATTGATACTGCTATAAAGTGGATCCAAACTCTGTGTGGTTTTGGCCTACCGT
>NW_023005110.1:0-599 GCF_900245975.1 Drosophila guanche | reverse complement strand
CAGAAAAGTTGATTGATTCTGCTATAAAATGGATCCAAACTCTGTGTGATTTTGGCCTACCGTCTGGGTAAAGCTTTGAAATGCAAAAATGTTGATTTTTGTGAGGTATTTTGTACGAAATTTTGACTTTAGAAACTTGGGAAAATTCGGTTTTATTTTCTATGGCAGAACTTGTTTTTTAAGATCTTATTAAGGAAGTCATTTTAAGTTTAAGGTTTTTTCAGAGGTTGCGGTTTGTTTTTTCACATAGCTTAAGTATCTTAATTTTCGTTGTAAAGAATCTTGATTTTCTGAAAAGTTGATTGAAACTGCTATAAAATGGATCCAAACTCTGTGTGGTTTTGGCCTACCGTCTGGGTAAAGCTTTGAAATGCAAAAATGTTGATTGATGTGAGATTTATTTTTTCGATATTTTTACTTTAAAAACTCGGGAAAAGTCGGGTTTATTTTCTATGGCAGAACTTGTTTTTTAGGAACTTATTAGGGTTGTAATTTTTAGTTTAAGGTTTTTTCAGAGGTTGTGGTTTGTTTTTTTACATAACTTAAGGATCTAAGATCTGGTTACATAACACTTTGATTATCTGAAAAGTTGATTGCTA
>NW_023005109.1:0-599 GCF_900245975.1 Drosophila guanche | reverse complement strand
TTCACATAACTTAAGTATCTTAGATCTGGTTGCAAAAAACTTTGATTATCTGAAAAAATGATTGTTTCTGCTATAAAATGGATCCAAACTATGTGTGGTTTTGGCCTACCGTCTGGGTAAAGCTTTGAAATGCAAAAATGTTGATTTTTGTGAGATTTTTTGTTTTCGAAATTTTTACTTTAAAAACTCGGGAACAGTCGGGATTATTTTCAATGGCAGAACTTGTTTTTTAAGAATTTATTAAGAAAGTAATTTTTTGTTTAAGGTTTTTTCAGAGGTAGCAATTTTTTTTTTTCACATAGCTTAAGTATCTTAGATCTGGTTTCGAAAAACTTTGATTATCTGAAAAGTTGATTGATACTGCTATAAAATGGATCCAAACTCTGTGTGGTTTCGGCCCACCGTCTGGGTAAAGCTTTGAAATGCAAAAATGTTGATTTTTGTGAGGTATTTTGTACGAAATTTTGATTTATTTTCTAAGCAAGAACTTTTCTTTTAAGATATTTCAAAGTTTGTTCTTTGTTGTTTAAGGTTTTTTAGAAGCAGCGGTTTGTTTTTTCACATAACTTAAGTATCTTAGATCTGGTTGTAAAGAACTT
>NW_023005108.1:0-599 GCF_900245975.1 Drosophila guanche | reverse complement strand
ATTATCTGAAAAGTTGATTGATACTGCTATAAAATGGATCCAAACTCTGTGTGGTTTTGGCCTACCGTCTCGGTTAAGCTTTGAAATGCAAAAATGCTTATTGTTGTGAGATTTTTTGTTTTCGAAATTTTTACTTCAAAAATTCGGGAAAAGTCGGGTTTATTTTCTATGGAAGAACTTTTCTTTTAAGAGCTTATTAAGGAAGTAATTTGTAGTTTAAGGTTTTTTTTAGAGTTTGCGGTTTGTTTTTTTTTCATAACTTAATTATCTTAGATCTGGTTGCAAAAAAACTTTGATTATCTGAAAAGTTGATTGATTCTGCTATAAAATGGATCCAAACTCTGTGTGGTTTTGGCATACCGTCTCGGAAAAACTTTGAAATGCAAAAATGTGGATTGTTGTGGGTTTTTTTTTTCGAAATTTTGACTTTAAAAACTCGGGAAAAGTTGGTTTTATTTTCTATGGCAGAACTTGTTTTTTAAGAACTAGCAATTTTGTAATTTTTAGTTTAAGGTTTTTTCAGAGGTTTCGGTTTGTTTTTTCACATAACTTAAGTATCTTAACTGTGGTTGTAAAAAACTCTGATTGTCTGAAAAGTT
>NW_023005107.1:0-599 GCF_900245975.1 Drosophila guanche | reverse complement strand
TGGGTAAAGCTTTGAAATGCAAACATGTTGATTTTTGTGAGGTATTTTTTACAAAATTTTGACTTTAAAAATTCGGGAAAAGTCGGGTTTATTTTCTATGGAAGAACTTTTCTTTTAAAAATTTTCAAAGTTTGTTACTTTTTTGTTTAAGGTTTTTTAGAAGTAGCGGTTTGTTTTTTCACATAACTTGACCATCTTACACCTGGTTGTAAAGAACTTTGATTACTTTGATTTTTCATAGGTTGCGGTTTATTTTTTCACATAACTTTAGTATCTTAATTTTGGTTGTAAAAACCCTTGATTATCTGAAAAGTTGATTGATACTGCTATTAAATGGATCCAAACTGTTTGTGGTTTTGGCCTACCGTCTCGGTAAAGCTTTAAAATGCAAAAATGTTCCTTTTTGTGAGGTATTTTGTACGAAATTTTGACTTTAAAAACTCGGGTTTTATTTTCTATGGCAGAACTTGTTTTTTAAGAACTTATTAAGAAAGTAATTTTAAGTTTAAGGTTTTTTCAGAGGTTGCGGTTTGTTTTTTTACATAACTTAAGTATCTTAATTTTGGTTGTAAAAAACTTTGATTATCTGAAAAGTTGAT
>NW_023005106.1:0-599 GCF_900245975.1 Drosophila guanche | reverse complement strand
TTTTCTTTGGCAGAACTTGTTTTTTAGGAACTTATTAAGGAAGTAATTTTTAGTTTAAGGTTTTTTCAGATGTTGCGGTTGGTTTTTCACATAACTTAAGTGTCTTAATTTTGGTTGTAAAAAACTTTGATTATCTGAAAAGTTGATTGATTCTGCTATAAAATGGATCCAAACTCTGTGTGGTTTTGGCCTACCGTCTGGGTAAAGCTTTAAAATGCAAAAATGTTCATTTTTGTGAGGTATTTTGTACGAAATTTTGACTTTAAAAACTCGGGTTTTTTTTTCTATGGCAGAACTTGTTTTTTAAGAACTTATTAAGAAAGTAATTTTAAGTTTAAGGTTTTTTCAGAGGTTGCGGTTCGTTTTTTTACATAACTTAAGTATCTTAATTTTGGTTGTAAAAAAACTTTGATTATCTGAAAAGTTGATTGATACTGCTTTAATATGGATCCAACCTCTGTGTGGTTTTGGCCTACCGTCTGGGTAAAGCTTTGAAATGCAAACATGTTGATTTTTGTGAGGTATTTTTTACAAAATTTTGACTTTAAAAATTCGGGAAAAGTCGGGTTTATTTTCTATGGAAGAACTTTTCTTTTAAA
>NW_023005105.1:0-599 GCF_900245975.1 Drosophila guanche | reverse complement strand
TACTAGTTCTTAAAAAACAAGTTCTGCCATAGAAAATAAACCCAACTCTTCCCGAGTTTTTAAAGTCTAAATTTCGTAATAAATACCTCACAAAAATCAACATTTTTGCATTTCAAATCTGTATATTTCCCAGACGGTAAAGCAAAAACACAAAGTGTTTGGAACCAAAACCACACAGAGTTTGGATCCACTTGATAGCAGTATGAATAAACTTTTTAGATAAACAAAGTTCCATACAACCAGATCTAAGATAACTAGGTTATGTGAAAAAAACAAACCTCAACCTCAAAGTCAAAATTTCGAAAAAAAAAAATCTAACATCAATCAACATTTTTGCATTTCAAAGCTTTACCCAGACGGTAGGCCAAAACCACACAGTTTGGATCCATTATATAGTATCAATCAGTATCAATCAACTTTTCAGATAATCAAAGTTTTTTACAACCAAAATTAAGATACTTAAGTTATGTGAAAAAACAAACCACAACCTCTGAAAAAACCTTAAACCAAAAATTACAAAGTTACTAGTTCTTAAAAAACAAGTTCTGCCATAGAAAATAAAACCGACTTTTCCCAAATTTTAAAGTAAAAATTTCGAA
>NW_023005104.1:0-599 GCF_900245975.1 Drosophila guanche | reverse complement strand
ACTTAAGTATCTTAATTTTGGATGTAAAAAACTTTGATTATCTGAAAAGTTGATTTATACTGCTATTAAATGGATCCAAACTGTTTGTGGTTTTGGCCTACGGTCAAACGGTTGTTGTGAGATTTTTTTTTTCGAAATTTTGACTTTAAAAACTCGGGAAAAGTCGGTTCTATTTTCTATGGCAGAACTTGTTTTTTAAGAACTAGTAATTTTGTAATTTTTAGTTTAAGGTTTTTTCAGATGTTGTGGTTTGTTTTTTCACATAACTTAAGTATCTTAATTTTGGTTGTAAAAAACTTTGATTATCTGAAAAGTTGATTGATACTGCTATTAAATGGATCCAAACTTTTTGTGGGTTTGGCCTACCGTCTCGGAAAAGCTTTGAAATGCAAAAATGTTGATTTTTGTGAGGTATTTTGTACGAAATTTTGACTTTAAAAACTCGTGTTTTTTTTTCTTTGGCAGAACTTGTTTTTTAGGAACTTATTAAGGAAGTAATTTTTAGTTTAAGGTTTTTTCAGATGTTGCGGTTGGTTTTTCACATAACTTAAGTATCTTAATTTTGTTTGTAAAAAACCTTGATTATCTAAAAAGTTGAT
>NW_023005103.1:0-599 GCF_900245975.1 Drosophila guanche | reverse complement strand
TGAAAACTCGGGTTTATTTTCTATGGCAGAACTTGTTTTTTAAGAACTTATTAAGGAAGTTATTTTAAGTTTAAGGTTTTTTCAGAGGTTGCGGTTTGTTTTTTCACATAACTTAAGTATCTTAATTTTGGTTGTAAAAAACTTTGATTATCCGAAAAGTTGATTGATACTGCTATAAAATGGATCCAAACTGTTTGTTCTTTTGGCCTACCGTCTGGGTAAAGCTTTGAAATGCAAAAATGTTGATTGATGTGAGATTTTTTTTTGTTGATATTTTTACTTTAAAAACTCGGGAAAAGTCGGGTTTATTTTCTATGGCAGAACTTGTTTTTTTAGGAACTTATTAAGGATGTAAGTTTTAGTTTAAGGTTTTTTCAGAGGTTGCGGTTTGTTTTTTTAAATAACTTAAGTATCTTAGATCTGGTTGCAAAAAACTTTGATTATCTGAAAAGTTGATTGATTCTGTCATAAACTGGATCCAAACTCTTTGTGGTTTTGACCTACCGTCTAAGTAAAGCTTTGAAAAGCAAAAATGTTGATTTTTGTGATGTATTTTGTACGAAATTTTGACTTTGAAAACTCGGGTTTATTTTCTATGG
>NW_023005102.1:0-599 GCF_900245975.1 Drosophila guanche | reverse complement strand
GGATCCAAACTCTGTGTGGTTTTGACCTACCGTCCTGGTAAAGCTTTGAAATGCAAAAATGTTGATTGTTGTGAGATTTTTTGTTTTCGAAATTTTTACTTTAAAAACTCGGGAAAAGTCGGGTTTATTTTCTATGGCAGAACTTGTTTTTAAGAACTTATTAAGGAAGTAATTTTCAGTTTAAGGTTTTTTCAGAGGTTGCGGTTTGTTTTCTCAAACAACTTTAGTATCTTAATTTTGGTTGTAAAAAACTTTGATTATCTGAAAATTTAATTGATACTGCTATAGAATGGATCCAAACTCTGTGTGGTTTTGGCCTACCGTCTGGGTAAAGCTTTGAAATGCAAAAATGTGGATTGTTGTGAGATTTTTTTTCGAAATTTTGACTTTAAAAACTCGGAAAAAGTCGGCTTTATTTTCTATGGCAGAACTTGTTTTTTAAGAACTAGCAATTTTGTAATTTTTAGTTTAAGGTTTTTTCAGATGTTGTGGTTTGTTTTTTCACATAACTTAAGTATCTTAATTTTGGTTGTAAAAAACTTTGATTATCTGAAAAGTTGATTGATACTGCTATTAAATGGATCCAAACTTTTTGTGGT
>NW_023005101.1:0-599 GCF_900245975.1 Drosophila guanche | reverse complement strand
TATCAATCAACTTTTCAGATAATCAAAATTTTTTACAACCAAAATTAAGATACTTAAGTTATGTAAAAAATTAAACCGCAACCTCTGAAAAAACCTTTAACTAAAAATTACAAAATTGCTAGTTCTTAAAAAACAAGTTCTGCCATAGAAAATAGAACCAACTTTTCCCGAGTTTTTAAAGTCAAAATTTCGAAAAACAAAATCTCACAACAATCCACATTTTTGCATTTCAAAGCTTTTCGAGACGGTGGGCCAAAACCAAACAGAGTTTGGATCCACTTTATAGCAGTATCAATCAACTTTTCAGATAATCAACGTTTTTTACAACCAAAATTAAGATACTTAAGTTATGTGAAAAAACACAACGCTGAACAAACCTTAAACCAAAAATTACAAAATTACCCAACTCTTCCCGAGTTTTTAAAGTCCAAATTTCGTAATAAATACCTCACAAAAATCAACATTTTTGCATTTCAAATCTGTATATTTCCCAGACGGTAAAGCAAAAACACAAAGTGTGTGGAACCAAAACCACACAGAGTTTGGATCCACTTGATAGCAGTATGAATAAACTTTTCAGATAAACAAAGTTTCATACA
>NW_023005100.1:0-599 GCF_900245975.1 Drosophila guanche | reverse complement strand
GGATTGTTGTGAGATTTTTTTTTTGCGAATTTTTGACTTTAAAAACTCGGGAAAAGTTGGATTTATTTTCTATGGCAGAACTTGTTTTTTAAGAACTAGCAATTTTGTAATTTTTAGTTTAAGGTTTTTTCAGATGTTGCGGTTGGTTTTTCACATAACTTAAGTGTCTTAAATTTGGTTGTAAAAAACTTTGATTATCTGAAAAGTTGATTGATTCTGCTATAAAATGATTCCAAACTCTGTGTGGTTTTGGCCTACCGTCTGGGTAAAGCTTTAAAATGCAAAAATGTTCATTTTTGTGAGGTATTTTGTACGAAATTTTGACTTTAAAAACTCGGGAAAAGTCGGGTTTATTTTCTATGGAAGAACTTTTCTTTTAAAAATTTTCAAAGTTTTTTAATTTTTTGTTTAAGGTTTTTTAGAAGTAGCGGTTTGTTTTTTCACATAACTTAACCATCTTAGACCTGGTTGTAAAGAACTTTGATAACTTTGAATTTTCATAGGTTGCGGTTTGTTTTTTCACATAACTTAAGTATCTTAATTTTGGTTGTAAAAAACCTTGATTATCTAAAAAGTTGATTGATACTGCTATTAAATGG
>NW_023005099.1:0-599 GCF_900245975.1 Drosophila guanche | reverse complement strand
TATGTGAAAAAACAAACCGCTACCTCTGAAAAGACCTTAAACTAAAAATTACATCCTTAATAAGTTCCTAAAAAAAAAGTTCTGCCATAGAAAATAAACCCGACTTTTCCCGAGTTTTTAAAGTAAAAATATTGAAAAAAAAATCTCACATCAATCAACATTTCTGCATTTCAAAGCTTTACCCGGACGGTAGGCCAAAACCACACAGTTTGGATCCAATTTATAGTAGTATCAATCAACTTTTCAGATAATCAAAGTTTTTTACAACCAAAATTAAGATACTTAAGTTATGTGAAAAAACAAACCACAACCTCTGAAAAAACCGTAAACTAAAAATTACAAAATTGCTAGTTCTTAAAAAACAAGTTCTGGCATAGAAAATAAAACCGACTCCTCCCTTCAACCTCTGAAGAAACCTTAAACTTACAACTACTTCCTTAATAAGTTCTTAAAAAACAAGTTCTGCCATAGAAAAAAAAACCCGAGTTTTTAAAGTCAAAATTTCGTACAAAATACCTCACAAAAATCAACATTTTCGCATTTCAAAGCTTTACCCAGACGGTAGGCCAAAACCACAAACAGTTTGGATCCATTTTATA
>NW_023005098.1:0-599 GCF_900245975.1 Drosophila guanche | reverse complement strand
ACAACAATCAACATTTTTGCATTTCAAAGCTTTTCCGAGACCGTAGGCCAAAACCACAAACAGTTTGGATCCATTTAATAGCAGTATCAATCAACTTTTCAGATAATCAAGGGGTTTTGCAACCAGATCTAAGATACTTAAGTTACTTAAAAAAACAAACCACAACCTCTGAAAAAACCTTAAACTTAAAATTACTTTCTTAATAAGTTCTTAAAAAAACAATTTCTGCCATAGAAAATAAACCCAACTTTTCCCGAGTTTTTAAAGTAAAAATATCGAAAAAAAAATCTCACATCAATCAACATGTTTGCATTTCAAAGCTTTACCCAGACGGTAGGCCAAAACCACACAGTTTGGATCCATTTTAAAGGAGTATCAATCAACTTTTCAGATAATCAATGTTTTTTACAACCAAAATTAAGATACTTAAGTTATGTGAAAAAACAAACCACAACCTCTGTAAAAACCTTAAACTAAAAATTACATCCTTAATAAGTTCCTAAAAAACAAGATCTGCCATAGAAAATAAACCCGACTTTTCCCGAGTTTTTAAAGTAAAAATATTGAAAAAAAAAATCTCACATCAAACAACATTTTTG
>NW_023005097.1:0-599 GCF_900245975.1 Drosophila guanche | reverse complement strand
TCTCGGAAAAGCTTTGAAATGCAAAAATGTTGATTTTTGTGAGGTATTTTGTACGAAATTTTGACTTTAAAAACTCGGGTTTTTTTTTCTTTGGCAGAAATTGTTTTTTAGGAACTTATTAAGGAAGTAATTTTTAGTTTAAGGTTTTTTCAGATGTTGCGGTTGGTTTTTCACATAACTTGAGTATCTTAATTTTGGTGGTAAAAAACTTTGATTATCTGATAAGTTGATTGATACTGCTTTAATATGGATCCAACCTCTGTGTGGTTTTGGCCTACCGTCTGGGTAAAGCTTTGAAATGCAAACATGTTGATTTTTGTGAGGTATTTTTTACAAAATTTTGACTTTAAAAATTCGGGAAAAGTCGGGTTTATTTTCTATGGAAGAACTTTTTTTTTTTAAATTTTCAAAGTTTGTTACTTTTTTGTTTAAGGTTTTTTAGAAGTAGCGGTTTGTTTTTTCACATAACTTAACCATCTTAGACCTGGTTGTAAAGAACTTTGATTACTTTGAATTTTCATACGTTGCGGTTTGTTTTTTCACATAACTTAAGTATCTTAATTTTGGTTGTAAAAAACCTTGATTATCTAAAAAGTTTA
>NW_023005096.1:0-599 GCF_900245975.1 Drosophila guanche | reverse complement strand
CTTTGAAAATTTTTAAAAGAAAAGTTCTTCCATAAAAAATAAACCCGACTTTTCCCGAATTTTTAAAGTCAAAATTTTGTAAAAAATACCTCACAAAAATCAACATGTTTGCATTTCAAAGCTTTATCCAGACGGTAGGCCAAAACCACTCAGTTTGGATCCATTTTAAAGCAGTGTCAATCAACTTTTCAGATAATCATAGTTTTTTACAAACAAAATTAAGATACTTAAGTTATGTGAAAAAACGAACCGCAACCTCTGAAAAAACCTTAAACTAAAAATTACAAAATTGCTAGTTCTTAAAAAAACAAGTTCTGCCATAGAAAATAAAACCAACTTTTCCCGAGTTTTTAAAGTCAAAATTTCGAAAAAAAATCTCACAACAATCCACATTTTTGCCTTTCAAAGCTTTTCCGAGACGGTAGGCCAAAACCACACAGAGTTTGGATCCACTTTATAGCAGTATCAATCAACTTTTCAGATAATCAAAGTTTTTTACAACCAAAATTAAGATACTTAAGTTATGAAAAAAAACAAACCACAACCTCTGAAAAAACCTTAACCTAAAAATTACAAAATTACTAGTTCTTAAAAAACAA
>NW_023005095.1:0-599 GCF_900245975.1 Drosophila guanche | reverse complement strand
GACATCTTTAATTAGTTCCTAAAAAACAAGTTCTGCCATAGAAAATAAACCCGACTTTTCCCGAGTTTTTAAAGTCAAAATTTGGAAAAAAAAATCTCACAACAATCAACAATTTTGCATTACAAAGATTTACCCAGACGGTAGGCCAAAACCACACAGAGTTTGGATCCATTTTATAGCAGTATCAATCAACTTTTCAAGTAATCAAAGTTTTTTACAACCAAAATTAAGTAACTTAAGTTATGTGAAAAAACAAACCGCAACCTCTGAAAAAACATGAAACTTAAAATTACTTCCTTAATAAGTTCTTAAAAAACAAGTTATGCCATAGAAAATAATCCCTACTTTTCCCGAGTTTTTAAAGTCAAAATTCGGGAAAAAAAAATCTCACAACAATCATCAATTTTGCATTACAAAGCTTTACCTAGACGGTAGGAAAAAACCACACAGAGTTTGGATCCATTTTATAGCAGAATCAATCAACTTTTCAGATAATCAAAGTTTTTTGCAACCAGATTTAAGATAATTAAGTTATGAAAAAAAAACAAACCGCAACCTCTAAAAAAAACTTTAAACTAAAAATTACTTCCTTAATAAGT
>NW_023005094.1:0-599 GCF_900245975.1 Drosophila guanche | reverse complement strand
CAGATGTTGCGGTTGGTTTTTCACATAACTTAAGTATCTTAATTTTGGTTGTAAAAAACTTTGATTATCTGAAAAGTTGATTGATTCTGCTATAAAATGGATCCAAACTCTGTGTGGGTTTGGCCTACCGTCTCGGTAAAGCTTTAAAATGCAAAAATGTTCATTTTTGTGAGGTATTTGGACGAAATTTTGACTATAAAAACTCGGGTTTATTTTCTATGGCAGAACTTGATTTTTAAGAACTTATTAAGAAAGTAATTTTAAGTTTAAGGTTTTTTCAGAGGTTGTGGTTTGTTTTTTCACATAACTTAAGTATCTTAATTTTGGTTGTAAAAAACTTTGATTATCTGAAAAGTTGATTGATACTTCTATAAAATGGATCCAAACTGTGTAGTTTTGGCCTACCGTCTGGGTAAAGCTTTGAAATGCAAAAATGTTGATTGATGTGAGATTTTTTTTTTTCGATATTTTTACTTTAAAAACTCGGGAAAAGTTGGGTTTATTTTCTATGGAAGAGCTTTTCTTTTAAGAACTTATTAAGGAAGTAATTTTTAGTTTAAGGTTTTTTTTAGAGCTTGCGGTTTGTTTTTTTTTCATAA
>NW_023005093.1:0-599 GCF_900245975.1 Drosophila guanche | reverse complement strand
TAGGCCAAAACCACACAGAGTTTGGATCCATTTTATAGCAGAATCAATCAACTTTTCAGATAATCAAAGTTTTTTGCAACCAGATCTAAGATACTTAAGTTATGTGAAAAAACAAACCGCAAAGTCTGAAAAAACCTTAAACTAAAAATTACTTCCTTAATAAGTTCTTAAAAAACAAGTTCTGCCATAAAAAATAAACCCGACTTTCCCGAGTTTTTAAAGTAAAAATTTCGAAAACAAAATATCTCACAACAATCAACATTTTTGCATTTCAAAGCTTTACCCAGACGGTAGGCCAAAACCAAATAGAGTTTGGATCCATTTTATAGCAGAATCAATCAACTTTTCAGATAATCAAAGTTTTTTGCAATCAGATCTAAGATACTTAAGTTATGTGAAAAAACCGCAACCTCTGAAAAAACCTTAAACTAAAAGTTACTTCCTTAATAAGTTCTTAAAAAACAAGTTCTGCCATAGAAAATAAACCCGACTTTTCCCGAGTTTTTAAAGTCAAAAATTCGAAAAAAAAAATCTCACAACAATCCACATTTTTGTATTTCAAAGCTTTACCCAGACGGTAGGCCAAAACCACACAGAGT
>NW_023005092.1:0-599 GCF_900245975.1 Drosophila guanche | reverse complement strand
ACCGCAACATCTGAAAAAACCTTAAACTAAAAATTACTTCCTTAATAAGTTCCTAAAAAACAAGTTCTGCCAAAGAAAATAAACCCAACTTTTCCCGAGTTTTTAAAGTAAAAATATCGGAAAAAAAAATCTCACATCAATTAACATTTGTGCATTTCAAAGGCTTATCCAGACGGTTGGCCAAAACCACTCAGTTTGGATCCATTTTATAGCAGTATCAATCAACTTTTCAGATAATCAAAGTTTTTTACAACCAAAATTAAGATACTTAAGTTATGTGAAAAAACGAACCACAACCTCTGAAAAAACTTTAAACTAAAAATTACAAAATTGCTAGTTCTTAAAAAAACAAGTTCTGCCATAGAAAATAAAACCAACTTTTCCCGAGTTCTTAAAGTCTAAATTTCGAAAAAAAAAATCTCACAACAATCCACATTTTTGCATTTCAAAGCTTTTCCGAGACGGTAGGCCAAAACCACACAGAGTTTGGATCCACTTTATAGCAGTATCAATCAACTTTTCAGATAATCTAAATTTTTTACAACCAAAATTCAGATTCTTAACTTATGTGAAAAAACAAACATCCTTAATAAGTTCCT
>NW_023005091.1:0-599 GCF_900245975.1 Drosophila guanche | reverse complement strand
CAGCTTATATTTGTTTTACACCCGGTACTCGAAGAGTAAATAGGGTATATTGTATTTGTGCACAAAGTTAATGTATGTAACACACAGAATGAATCGTTTCCGACCCCGTAAAGTGTATATATTCTTGATCACCATCAATAGCCGAGTCGATTGAGCCCTGTCTGTCTGTCCGTCTGTCCGTCCGTCTGTCCGTCCGTCTTGTTGAGCACCTGAATCTCAGAGACTATAAAAGCTAGAGCCACCAAATGTTGCATCCAGCCTTTTGTAAGCTCACACTGTTACAAGTGTACTTAAAAAATGTGCCCCGCCCCGTTCCGCCCACGCAAAAGGGCGGAAACCTCCCAAATCTACAATTTTAAAAATAAAAGAAAACTAAAAACGCTATTCTGTAGGGAATGGCCATATCTATCAGATCACCAAATTGGGATCCGATTGGATCATTATTATAGCCAGAAAGAAGAAATTAATTAGCAGTGGCTAAACCCACACTGTCCTGCATTCTCTCATTCACACTCTTCTTCACTCGGCCTCTGCCTCTGCCGACTTTAAACCACCCCCCCCCCCCCCCCCCCCCCCCCCCCCCCCCCCCCCCCCCCCCC
>NW_023005090.1:0-599 GCF_900245975.1 Drosophila guanche | reverse complement strand
AAACAAACCACAACCTCTGTAAAAACCTTAAACTAAAAATTACATCCTTAATAAGTTCCTAAAAAACAAGTTCTGCCATAGAAAATAAACCCGACTTTTCCCGAGATTTTAAAGTAAAAATATCGAAAAAAAAATCTCACATCAATCAACATTTTTGCATTTCAAAGCTTTACCCAGACGGTAGGCCACACATTTTGGATCCATTTTATAGCAGTATCAATCAACTTTTTAGATAATCAAGGTTTTTTACAACCAAAATTAAGATACTTAAGTTATGTGAAAAAACAAACCGCAACCTATGAAAAATCAAAGTAATCAAAGTTCTTTACAACCAGGTCTAAGATGGTCAAGTTATGTGAAAAAACAAACCGCTACTTCTAAAAAACCTTAAACAAAAAATTAACAAACTTTGAAAATTTTTAAAAGAAAAGTTCTTCCATAGAAAATAAACCCGACTTTTCCCGAATTTTTAAAGTCAAAATTTTCTAAAAAATACCTCACAAAAATCAACATGTTTGCATTTCAAAGCTTTACCCAGACGGTAGGCCAAAACCACACAGAGTTTGGATCCATATTATAGCAGTATCAATCAACTTTTC
>NW_023005089.1:0-599 GCF_900245975.1 Drosophila guanche | reverse complement strand
CTCGGGAACATTAGGGTTTATTTTCTATTGCAGAACTTTTTTTTAAGAGCTTTCAAAGTTTGTACTTTTTTTGTTTAATGTTTTTTCAGAGGTTTCGGTTTGTTTTTTCACATAACTTAAGTATCTTAGATCTGGTTGCAAAAAACTTTGATTATCTGAAAAGTTTATTGATACTGCTAAAAAATTGATCCAAACTGATACAAACTGTGTGTGGTTTTGGCCTACCGTCTGGGTAATGCTTTGAAATGCAAAAATGTTGGTTGTTGTGACATTTTTATTGTCGAAATATTGACTTTAAAAACTCGGGAACATTAGGGTTTATTTTGTATGGCAGAACTTTTTTTTAGTAACTTATTAAAGATGTCATTTTTAATTTAAGGCTTTTTCAGAGGTTGCGGTCTGTTTTTTCACATAACTTAAGTATCTTAGATCTGGTTGCAAAAAACTTTGATTATCTGAAAAGTTTATTGATACTGCTAAAAAATTGATCCAAACTGTGTGTGGTTTCGGCCTACCGCCTGGGTAAAGCTTTGAAATGCAAAAATGTTGGTTGTTGTGAGATTTTTATTGTCGAAATATTGACTTTAATAACTCGGGAA
>NW_023005088.1:0-599 GCF_900245975.1 Drosophila guanche | reverse complement strand
CAATCAGATCTAAGATACTTAAGTTATGTGAAAAAACAAACCGCAAAGTCTGAAAAAACCTTAAACTAAAAATTACTTCCTTAATAAGTTCTTAAAAAACAAGTTCTGCCATAGAAAATAAACCCGACTTTTCCCGAGTTTTTAAAGTCAAAAATTCGAAAAAAAAAATCTCACAACAATGCACATTTTTGCATTTCAAAGCTTTACCCAGACGGTAGGCCAAAACCACACAGAGTTTGGATCCATTTTATAGCAGAATCAATCAACTTTTCAGATAATCAAAGTTTTTTGCAATCAGATCTACGATACTTAAGTTATGTGAAAAAACCTCAACCTCTGAAAACCCCTTAAACTAAAAATTACAAAATTGATAGTTCTTAAAAAACAAGTTCTGCCATATAAAATAAAGCCGACTTTTTCCGAGTTTTTAAAGTCAAAATTTCGAAAAAAAAAATCTCACAACAATCCACATTTTTGCATTTCAAAGCTTTACCCAGACGGTAGGCCAAAACCACACAGAGTTTGGATCCATTTTATAGCAGAATCAATCAACTTTTCAGATAATCAAAGTTTTTTGCAATCAGATCTAAGATACTTAA
>NW_023005087.1:0-599 GCF_900245975.1 Drosophila guanche | reverse complement strand
ATACTTAAGTTATGTGAAAAAACAAACCGCAACCTCTGTAAAAACCTTAAACAAAAAAAGTACAAACTTTGAAAATTCTTAAAAGAAAAGTTATGCCATAGAAAATAAACCCTAATCTTCCCGAGTTTTTAAAGTCAATATTTCGACAATAAAAATCTCACAACAACCAACATTTTTGCATTTCAAAGCTTTACCCAGAAGGTAGGAAAAAACCACAAACAGTTTCGATCAATTTTTTAGCAGTATCAATCAACTTTTAGATAATCAAATTTTTTTGCAACCAGATCTAAGATACTTAGGTTATGTGAAAAAACAGACCGCAGCCTCTGAAAAAACCTTAAATTAAAAAATTACATCTTTAATAAGTTCCTAAAAAAAAGTTCTGCCATAGAAAATAAATCCGACTGTTCCCGAGTTTTTAAAGTCAATATTTCGACAATAAAAATCTCACAACAACCAACATTTTTGCATTTCAAAGCTTTACCCAGATGGTGGGCCAAAACCACACACAGTTTGGATCCATTTTATAGCAGTATCAATAGACTTTTCAGATAATCAAAGTTTTTTGCAAGCAGATCTAAGATACTTAAGTTATGTGA
>NW_023005086.1:0-600 GCF_900245975.1 Drosophila guanche | reverse complement strand
TTGTTTTTTAAGAACTTATTAAGGATGTAATTTTTAGTTTAGGGTTTTCTCAGAGGTTGCGGTTTGTTTTTTCACAAAATTTAAGTATCTTAATTTTGGTTGTAAAAACTTTGATTATCTGAAAAGTTGATTGATACTGCTATAAAGTGGATCCAAACTGTCTGTGGTTTTGGCATACCGTCTGGGTAAAGCTTTGTAATGCAAAATTGTTGATTGTTGTGAGATTTTTTTTTTCCAAATTTTGACTTTAAAAACTCGGGAAAAGTCGGGTTTATTTTCTATGGCAGAACTTGTTTTTTAAGGAACTTATTAATGATGTAATTTTTAGTTTAAGGTTTTTTTAGAGGTTGCTGTTTGTTTTTTCACATAACTTAAGTATCTTAATTTTGGTTGTAGAACAGTTTGATTACTTGAAAAGTCGCTTTTATTTTCTATGGCAGATCTTGTTTTTTAAGAACTAGCAATTTTGTAATTTTTAGTTTAAGGTTTTTTCAGAGGTTGCGGTTTGTTTTTTCACATAACTTAAGTATCTTAATTGTGGTTGTAAAAAACTTTGATTATCTGAAAAGTTGGTTGATACTGCTATAAAATGGATCCAAA
>NW_023005085.1:0-600 GCF_900245975.1 Drosophila guanche | reverse complement strand
AACAATCAACATTTTTGCATTTCAAAGCTTTTCCGAGACCGTAGGCCAAAACCACAAACAGTTTGGATCCATTTAATATCAGTATCAATCAACTTTTCAGATAATCAAAGTTTTTTACAACCAAAATTAAGATACTTAAGTTATGTAAAAAAACAAACCACAACCTCTGAAAAAACCTTAACCTAAAAATTACAAAATTACTAGTTCTTAAAAAACAAGTTCTGCCATAGAAAATAAAACCGACTTTTCCCGAGTTTTTAAAGTCAAAATTTCGAAGAAAAAAAAAATCTCACAACAATCAACATTTTTGCATTTCAAAGCTTTTCCGAGACGGTAGGCCAAAACCACAAAAAGTTTGGATCCATTTAATAGCAGTATCCATCAACTTTTCAGATAATCAAGGGTTTTTACAACCAAAATTAAGATACTTAAGTTATGTAAAAAAACAAACCACAACCTCTGAAAAAACCTTAAACTAAAAATTACAAAATTACTAGTTCTTAAAAAACAAGTTCTGCCATAGAAAATAAAACCGACTTTTCCCGAGTTTTTAAAGTCAAAATTTCGAAAAAAAAAATCTCACAACAATCAACATTTTTG
>NW_023005084.1:0-600 GCF_900245975.1 Drosophila guanche | reverse complement strand
AAAACTCGGGAAAAGTCGGTTTTATTTTCTATGGCAGAACTTGTTTTTTAAGAACTAGTAATTTTGTAATTTTTAGTTTAGGGTTTTTTCAGAGGTTGTGGTTTGTTTTTTCACATAACTTAAGTATCTTAACTGTGGTTGTAAAAAACTTTGATTATCTGAAAAGTTGATTGATACTGCTATTAAATGGATCCAAACTGTTTGTGGTTTCGGCCTACGGTCTCGGAAAAGCTTTGAAATGCAAAAATGTTGATTTTTGTGAGATTTTTTTTTTTTCGAAATTTTGACTTTAAAAACTCGGGAAAAGTCGGTTTTATTTTCTATGGCAGAACTTTTTTTTTAAGAACTAGCAATTTTGTAATTTTTAGTTTAAGGTTTTTTCAGAGGTTGCGGTTTGTTTATTCACATAACTTAAGTATCTTAATTTTGGTTGTAAAAAATTTTGATTATTTGAAAAGTTGATTGATACTGCTATTAAAAGGATCCAAACTTTTTGTGGTTTTGGCCTACCGTCTCGGAAAAGCTTTGAAATGCAAAAATGTGGATTGTTGTGACATTAAAAACTTGGGAAAAGTTGGTTTTATTTTCTATGGCAGAACT
>NW_023005083.1:0-600 GCF_900245975.1 Drosophila guanche | reverse complement strand
AAAATTTCGAAAAAAAAAATCTCACAACAATCAACATTTTTGAATTTCAAAGCCTTTCCGAGACGGTGGGCCAAAACCACAAACAGTTTGGATCCATTTAATAGCAGTATCAATCAACTTTTCAGATAATCAAAGTTTTTTACAACCAAAATTAAGATACTTAAGTTATGTGAAAAAACAAACCACAACCTCTGAAAAAACCTTAAACTAAAAATTACAAAATTGCTAGTTCTTAAAAAAACAAGTTCTGCCATAGAAATTAAAACTAACTTTTCCCGAGTTTTTAAAGTCAAAATTTCGAAAAAAAAAATTTCACAACAATCCACATTTTTGCATTTCAAAGCTTTTCCGAGAAGGTGGGCCAAAACCAAACAGAGTTTGGATCCACTTTATAGCAGTATCAATCAACTTTTCAGATAATCAACGTTTTTTACAACCAAAATTAAGATACTTAAGTTATGTGAAAAAACACAACACTGAACAAACCTTAAACCAAAAATTACAAAATTACTAGTTCTTAAAAAACAAGTTCTGCCATAGAAAATAAACCCAACTCTTCCCGAGTTTTTAAAGTCTAAATTTCGTAATAAATACCTCACA
>NW_023005082.1:0-600 GCF_900245975.1 Drosophila guanche | reverse complement strand
CCCCCCCCCTCACGCAGCTTATATTTGTTTTATACCCGGTACTCGAAGAGTAAATAGGGTATATTGTATTTGTGCACAAAGTGAATGTATGTAACACACGGAAGGAATCGTTTCCGACCCCATAAACTGCATATATTCTTGATCACCATCAATAGCCGAGTCGATTGAGCCCTGTCTGTCTGTCCGTCTGTCCGTCCGTCTATCCGTCCGTCTTGTTGAGCACCTGAATCTCAGAGACTATAAAAGTTAGAGCTACCAAACTTTGCATCCAGACTTCTGTATGCTCACACTGTTACAAGTGTATTTAAAAAATGTGCCCCGCCCCATTCCGCCCCCTCAAAAGGGCGAAAACATCCCAAATCTACAATTTTAAAGATAGAAAAAAACTAAAACGCCATTCTGTAGGGAATGGCCATATATATCAGATCACCAAATTGGGATCCGATTGGATCATTATTATAGCCAGAAAGAAGAAATTAATTAGCAGTGGCTAAACCCACACTGTCCTGCAGCTTTTGTTGTTATTTTCACATTCTCTCATTCACACTCTGCTTCACTCGGCCTCTGCCTCTGTCCTGCAGCTTTTGTTGTTCTTTTCAC
>NW_023005081.1:0-600 GCF_900245975.1 Drosophila guanche | reverse complement strand
AAAATTTGTCTTTACATATGAAATGGGGAAAATACCTAGCCGGCAATGTCTGATACTTTATTTGGTTGGATATGTGTATAGTTGTTACTATATACGAATAATATTGAAGTGTTTGCGTGTTTCTTTTATTAAAATACGAGAACAAATGACTACTAAGAGGCACTCCCTATTGAAGGCACCCGATTTACCGAAACCGTGGCAAAAAACCTACATAGGGAGTGGTGTCGTGCTTGGTATATTTCATATGATGAAAAACTTAAAATTTGTCCTTACATATGATATGGGGAAAATACCTAGCCTGCAATGTCTGATACTTTATTTGGTTGGATATGTGTATAGTTGTTACTATATACGAATAATATTGAAGTGTTTGCGTGTTTCTTTTATTAAAATACGAGAACAAATGACTACTAAGAGGCACTCCCTATTGAAGGCACCCGATTTACCGAAGCCGTGGCAAAAAACCTACATAGGGAATGGTGTTGTGCTTGCTATATTTCATATGATGAAAAATTTTAAATTTGTCTTTACATATGATATGGGGAAAATACCTAGCCGGCAATGTCTGATACTTTATTTGGTTGGATTTGTGTATAGTTG
>NW_023005080.1:0-600 GCF_900245975.1 Drosophila guanche | reverse complement strand
ACTTGTTCAGACTGGAGAATTCGGTCCTGTTCCTCCTTTTCTCGAAAGGATCATCAACCAAATTTTCTTTTCTTTCTTTCTGCTTACGGACTTAAGGTTATAACAACCGAAGACATTCCTTCTGCTGTGCTGGTGCCTGGTAGGAGACCCTCCCAATCATTGCCCATATTTTCGAATTTAGAATCAAAAAAAAAAAAAAGAAAAAAATCTTTCTGGTCTTAAAGACCATATCGTTATATAACTTATATCGTTTTTCCTTAATCATAATTTTTTACAATGGCGGTAAGGCGAAGTATTGACAATATAAATGTTAATCTCGGCGAGGTAGTCGTACACTGCACTATATGCAATGATACTAGCCAGGACCCCGACATTGTAGAAACCCATTGCAAACACAAATTCCACAGGTCGTGTTTATCGGATTGGTTGACATCCAATGAGACATGCCCGATTTGTAGGCAGCTGTGTTCGTTACCGTTGCGTTCACAATCTCAATCGAATTTACAGAGTGGGGAAAATGCCGCGGCGAATTTGTCGTACACCGGAGCAATTCCGAAAAATCGTCCTAAAACAAGGTCACAGGTACGAAATACCCCAAAA
>NW_023005079.1:0-600 GCF_900245975.1 Drosophila guanche | reverse complement strand
TTAGTTTAAGGTTTTTTCAGAGGTTGCGGTTTGTTTTTTCACATAACTTAAGAATTTGAATTTTGGTTGTAAAAAATTTTGATTATCTGAAAAGTTGATTGATACTGCTATATAATGGATCCAAACTCTGTGTGGTTTTGGCCCACCGTCTCGGAAAAGCTTTGAAATGCAAAAATGTTGATTGAGGTGAGATTTTTTTGTCGAAATTTTTACTTTAAACTTTGGGAAAAGTCGGTTTTATTTTCTATGGCAGAACTTGTTTTTTAGGAACTTATTAAGGATGTAATTTTTAGTTTAAGGTTTTTTCAGAGGTTGCGGTTTGTTTTTTCACATAACTTAAGTATCTTAATTTTTGTTGTAAAAAACTTTGATTATCTGAAAAGTTGATTGATACTGCTATGTAATGGACCCAAACTGAGTGGTTTTGGCCTACCGTCTGGGTAAAGCTTTGAAATGCAAAAATGTTGATTGATGTGAGATTTTTTTTTCGATATTTTTACTTTAAAAACTCGGGAAAAGTCGGGTTTATTTTCTATGGCAGAACTTGTTTTTTAGGAACTTATTAAGGATGTAATTTTTAGTTTAAGGTTTTTTCAGAGG
>NW_023005078.1:0-600 GCF_900245975.1 Drosophila guanche | reverse complement strand
ATCATATGATTTTAAAGTATTCTGCATGCATATAAGTAATTTTTTCTCATAGTACTATAAGTCATAATAGAATCCATGTTGAAAAAATGTTTAGAATATATCTATCTAAATAATATATATTTAGAATATATATAAAGAACACATGTATATAATATATGTATATCGAATCATCAAGCAAAGGATAAGCTTCAGTGGATCGAAGTATGGCAGCTGCTCAACCACTTACAACACCTTGCCTGTTACAAAAGTCGTTTACAATTGATTCTAGGCTTTGTCATTGTATTAAATAATGTTTTTATATGTAACTAGCGCGGCACCAGGTGATCAATGATCCTCCCAATTTACTATGTTACAAATTACATTGGCATCACATCCATTGTCGTTTGTAAAATAAATTACAGACTTTTAATGGTTTAGAAGCCATACAATGCAAATTGCCCCTTATTTATCATTGCAGTCCAGCACGGATACGACCTTAGAGGCGTTCAGGCATAATCCAACGGACGTAGCGTCATACCACTGTTCGCTCGAACAAGTATTGTGCCATTGGTCCGTACCTGCGGTTCCTCTCGTACTACGCAGGAATGCTGTCGCAACAAC
>NW_023005077.1:0-600 GCF_900245975.1 Drosophila guanche | reverse complement strand
TTTCAGGTTTTTTCAGAGGTTGCGGTTCGTTTTTTCACATAACTTAAGTATTTTAATTTTGTTTGTAAAAGACTTTGATTATCTGAAAAGTTGATTGATACTGCTATAAAATGGATCCAAACTGAGTGGTTTTGGCCTACCGTCTGGATAAGCCTTTGAAATGCAAAAATGTTGATTGATGTGAGATTTTTTTTTTTTCCGATATTTTTACTTTAAAAACTCGGGAAAAGTCGGGTTTATTTTCTATGGCAGAACTTGTTTTTTAGGAACTTATTAAGGATTTAATTTTTAGTTTAAGGTTTTTTCAGAGGTTGCGGTTTGTTTGAATCTGACTTTTGGTTGTAGAAAATTTTGATTATCTGAAAAGTTGATTGATACTGCTATAAAGTGGATCCAAACTGTGTGTGGTTTTGGCCTACCGTCTGGGTTAAGCTTTAAAATGCAAAAATGGTCATTTTTGTGAGGTATTTTGTACGAAATTTTGACTTTAAAAACTCGGGTTTTTTTTTCTATGGCAGAACTTGTTTTTTAAGAACTTATTAAGAAAGTAATTTTAAGTTTAAGGTTTTTTCAGAGGTTGCGGTTTGTTTTTTTACATAA
>NW_023005076.1:0-600 GCF_900245975.1 Drosophila guanche | reverse complement strand
AGTATCTTAATTTTGGTTGTAAAAAACTTTAATTATCTAAAAAGTTGATTGATACTGCTATAAAATGGATCCAAACTCTGTGTGGTTTTGGCCTACCGTCTCGGTTAAGCTTTGAAATGCAAAAATGCTTATTGTTGTGAGATTTTTTGTTTTCGAAATTTTTACTTTAAAAATTCGGGAAAGGTCGGGTTTATTTTCCATGGAAGAACTTTTCTTTTAAGAACTTATTAAGGAAGTAATTTTTAGTTTAAGGTTTTTTTAGAGCTTGCGGTTTGTTTTTTTTCATAACTTAAGTATCTTAGATCTGGTTGCAAAAAAACTTTGATTATCTGAAAAGTTGATTGATTCTGCTATAAAATGGATCCAAACTCTGTGTGGTTTTGGCCTACCGTCTCGGAAAGGCTTTGAAATGCAAAAATGTGGATTGTTGTGAGATTTTTTTTTTTCGAAATTTTGACTTTAAAAACTCGGGAAAAGTTGGTTTTATTTTCTATGGCAGAACTTGTTTTTTAAGAACTAGCAATTTTGTAATTTTTAGTTTAAGGTTTTTTCAGAGGTTTTGGTTTGTTTTTTCACATAACTTAAGTATCTTAACTGTGG
>NW_023005075.1:0-600 GCF_900245975.1 Drosophila guanche | reverse complement strand
CAGGGCAATTCCTCAGTATGTAAACCCGACCTGGTGGCTATTCGACACAATCACGCATACGTGATTGATGCCCAGATAGTAACAGATGGACTGTCTCTTGATCTAGCGCATCAGCGCAAGGTCGAGAAATATAAGAGACCTGAAGTTATATCGGCAGTGCAACGAGATCTCGGTGTGTCTGGCAATGTCGAAGTCCTTTCCGCGACATTGAACTGGCGTGGAATCTGGAGCAACCAGTCCATCAAAGGACTAATCGCGAAAGATCTCCTATCAACCGGTGACAGTAATGTCATCAGCTCCAGAGTAGTGATTGGCGGAATATACTGCTTCCGACAGTTCATGTACCTTATAGGGTACACTAGAGATTGGACTTAGCCACAGCACTATGTGAGGAAAGAAGACGCCTGCTACCTAGGCTTAATGTAAAATTAGGTATAAACATCGCTGGTGTATAACTAGAGGTGGGTTTTTAGTACGTATGCGTGATGAGCTTCAACTTGTTGAAGTAAATTCATGAATCGTGCATGCTAAAAGGGAGTGGCTCCCTTTTGGTATCTTTTGAAGATTTCCCTTCCTCTGCGATCAAAAAAAAAAAAAAAA
>NW_023005074.1:0-600 GCF_900245975.1 Drosophila guanche | reverse complement strand
TAATTTTGGTTGTAAAAAACTTTGATTATCTGAAAAGTTGATTGATACTGCTTTAATATGGATCCAACCTCTGTGTGGTTTTGGCCTACCGTCTGGGTAAAGCTTTGAAATGCAAACATGTTGATTTTTGTGAGGTATTTTTTACAAAATTTTGACTTTAAAAATTCGGGAAAAGTCGGGTTTATTTTCTATGGAAGAACTTTTCTTTTAAAAATTTTCAAAGTTTGTTACTTTTTTGTTTAAGGTTTTTTAGAAGTAGCGGTTTGTTTTTTCACATAACTTAACCATCTTAGACCTGGTTGTAAAGAACTTTGATTACTTTGAATTTTCATAGGTTGCGGTTTGTTTTTTCACATAACTTAAGTATCTTAATTTTGGTTGTAAAAAACCTTGATTATCTAAAAAGTTGATTGATACTGCTATTAAATGGATCCAAACTGTTTGTGGTTTTGGCCTACCGTCTCGGAAAAGCTTTCAAATGCAAAAATGTTGATTGTTGTGAGATTTTTTTTTTCTTCGAAATTTTTACTTTAAAAATTCGGGAAAAGTCGGGTTTATTTTCTATGGAAGAACTTTTCTTTTAAGAACTTATTAAGGAAG
>NW_023005073.1:0-600 GCF_900245975.1 Drosophila guanche | reverse complement strand
ATGGATCTGCAACTAATTGAATTTCTGTTTGCAGACACGGGCCACTGCACCGAGCATTGGCTGCTGATTGATCGCGTGGTCCAGCAGATTGTGCTGCAAGTGGAGCAACGACCCAGCAGCGACCTCATACCCGATCCCCTGGATGATCCCCTGGATGATCCCCTGGATGATCCCGGCAAGCAGCTGAAGCTGGCCAGCGACTGAAGAGTCGCCAGTCCATGATCCGGATGTGGCACCCCTGCAGATCGATGTGGGCAAGCTGGTGCGTCTGCTGGTCAAGGAGGAGGAACTGACGCAGGCGCGCAAGCGGGCGGATGAGCTGGAGCGCGAGTACTTTGAGGTGCAGTCGCGTCTGGCCAAAAAGGAGCAGGAACTCGATCTGCGAATGCAGGAGAAGGAGGATCTGGAGACGGGACTGGCGCGCATGCGCGAACGCCTCGAGAAGGAGTCCGCCCAGCACTCGCAGGCCGTGCAGCGGGCCCAGAGTGCCGAGATGAAGGCCGAGGATCTGCAGCATCGACTGCACAGCGAGCAGCAGGAGCGAGCGCGTCTCGAGCGGCTCGTTACCGAAGGCAGCATACCCGATGACCAAAAGGTTGC
>NW_023005072.1:0-600 GCF_900245975.1 Drosophila guanche | reverse complement strand
ATATTTGTTTTATACCCGGTACTCGAAGAGTAAATAGGGTATATTGTATTTGTGCACAAAGTTAATGTATGTAACACACAGAAGGAATCGCTTCCGACCCCATAAAGTGTATATATTCTTGATCACCATCAATAGCCGAGTCGATTGAGCCCTGTCTGTCTGTCCGTCTGTCCGTCCGTCTTGTTGAGCACCTGAATCTCAGAGACTATAAAAGCTAGAGCTACCAACTTTTGCATCCAGACTTCTGTATGCTCACACTGTTACAAGTGTATTTTAAAAAATTTGTCCCGCCCCATTCCGCCTCCGCAAAAGGGCGAAAAATTCCCAAATCTACAATTTTAAAGATAGAAGAAAACTAAAAACGCCATTCTGTAGGGAATGGCCATATCGATCAGATCAATAAATTGGGATCCGATTGGATCATTATTATAGCCAGAAAGAAGAAACTAACTAACGAACTCACACTGTTACAAGTGTATTTAAAAAATGTGCCCCGCCCCCTTCCGCCCACGCAAAAAGGGCGAAAACCTCCCAAATCTAAAATTTTAAAGATAGAAGAAAACTAAAAACGCCATTCTGTAGGGAATGGTCATATCTATC
>NW_023005071.1:0-600 GCF_900245975.1 Drosophila guanche | reverse complement strand
AGTCGGTTTTATTTTCTATGGCAGAACTTGTTTTTTAAGATCTAGTAACTTTGTAATTTTTAGTTTAAGGTTTTTTCAGAGGTTGTGGTTTGTTTTTTCACATAACTTAAGTATCTTAATTTTGGTTGTAAAAAACTTTGATTATCTGAAAAGTTGATTGATACTGCTATAAAATGGATCCAAACTCTGTGTGGGTTTGGCCTACCGTCTGGGTAAAGCTTTGTAATGCAAAATTGTTGATTGTTGTGAGATTTTTTTGTTTCCAAATTTTGACTTTAAAAGCTCGGGAAGTGTCGGGTTTATTTTCTATGGAAGAACTTTTCTTTTAAGAACTTATTAAGGAAGTAATTTTTAGTTTAAGGTTTTTTTTAGAGCTTGCGGTTTGTTTTTTTTTCATAACATAAGTATCTTAGATCTGGTTGCAAAAAACTTTGATTATATGAAAAATTGATTGATACTGCTCTAAAATGGATCCAAACTCTGTGTGGTTTTGGCCTACCGTCTGGGTAAAGCTTTTAAATCCAAAAATGTTGATTTTTGTGAGGTATTTATTACGAAATTTTGACTTTAAAAACTTGTGAAGTGTCGGGTTTATTTTCT
>NW_023005070.1:0-600 GCF_900245975.1 Drosophila guanche | reverse complement strand
ATATGTTTGCATTTCAAAGCTTTACCCAGACGGTAGGCCAAAACCACACAGAGGTTGGATCCATATTAAAGCAGTATCAATCAACTTTTCAGATAATCAAAGTTTTTTACAACCAAAATTAAGATACTTAAGTTATGTGAAAAACCAACCGCAACATCTGAAAAAACCTTAAACTAAAAATTACTTCCTTAATAAGTTCTTAAAAAACAAGTTCTGCCAAAGAAAATAAACCCAACTTTTCCCGAGTTTTTAAAGTCAAAATTTCGAAAAAAAAATCTCACAACAATCCACATTTTTGCATTTCAAAGGCTTATCCAGACGGTAGGCCAAAAGCACACAGAGTTTGGATCCACTTTATAGCAGTATCAATCAACTTTTCAGATAATCAAAGTTTTTTACACCCAAAATTAATATACTTAAGTTATGTGAAAAAACGAACCGCAACCTCTGAAAAAACCTTAAACTAAAAATTACAAAATTGCTAGTTCTTAAAAAACAAGTTCTGCCATAGAAAATAAAACCAACTTTTCCCAAGTTTTTAAAGTCAAAATTTCGAAAAAAAAAAATCTCACAACAATCCACATTTTTGCATTTCAAAGC
>NW_023005069.1:0-600 GCF_900245975.1 Drosophila guanche | reverse complement strand
GTATGTAACACACAGAAGGAATCGTTTCCGACCCCATAAAGTGTATATATTCTTGATCACCATCAATAGCCGAGTCGATTGAGCCCTGTCTGTCTGTCCGTCTGTCCGTCTTTCCTTCCGTCTGTCCGTCCGTCTTGTTGAGCACCTAAATCTCAGAGACTATAAAAGCTAGAGCTACCAAATTTTGCATCCAGACTTCTGTATGCTCACACTGTTACAAGTGTGTTTAAAAAATGTGCCCCGCCCCCTTCCGCCCCCGCAAAAGGGCGAAAACCTCCCAAATCTACAATTTTAAAAATAAAAGAAAACTAAAAACGCCATTCTGTAGGGAATGGCCATATCTATCAGATCACCTCAATTTAAAGATAGAAGAAAACTAAAAACGCCATTCTGTAGGGAACGGCCATATCTATCAGATCACCACAATTTAAAGATAGAAGAAAACTAAAAACGCCATTCTGTAGGGAATGGCCATATCTATCAGATTACCAAATTGGGATCCGATTGGATCATTATTATAGCCAGAAAGAAGAAATTAATTAGCAGTGGCTAAACCCACACTGTCCTGCAGCTTTTGTTGTTCTTTTCACATTCTCTCAT
>NW_023005068.1:0-600 GCF_900245975.1 Drosophila guanche | reverse complement strand
ACTTTGATTATCTGAAAAGTTGATTGATTCTGCTATAAAATGGATCCAAACTCTGTGTGGGTTTGGCCTACCGTCTCGGTAAAGCTTTAAAATGCAAAAATGTTCATTTTTGTGAGGTATTTGGACGAAATTTTGACTTTAAAAACTCGGGTTTATTTTCTATGGCAGAACTTGTTTTTTAAGAACTAGTAATTTTGTAGTTTTTAGGTTAAGGTTTTTTCAGAGGTTGTGGTTTGTTTTTCACATAACTTAAGTATCTTAGATCTGGTTGTAAAAAACTTTGATTATCTGAAAAGTTGATTGATTCTTGTATAAAATGGATCCAAACTCTGTGTGGGTTTGGCCTACCGTCTGGGTAAAGCTTTGAAATGCAAAAATGTTGATTGTTTTGAGATTTTTTGTTTCGAAATTTTTACTTTAAAAATTCGGGAAAAGTCGGGTTTATTTTCTATGGAAGAACTTTTCTTTTAAGAACTTATTAAGGAAGTAAGTTTTAGTTTAAGGTTTTTTTTAGAGCTTGCGGTTTGTTTTTTTTTTTCATAACTTAAGTATCTTAGATCTGGTTGCAAAAAAACTTTGATTATCTGAAAAGTTGATTGA
>NW_023005067.1:0-600 GCF_900245975.1 Drosophila guanche | reverse complement strand
AAAATTACAAAATTACAAGTTCTTAAAAAACAAGTTCTGCCATAGAAAATAAAACCGACTTTTCCCGAGTTTTTAAAGTCAAAATTTCGAAGAAAAAAAAATCTCACAACAATCAACATTTTTGCATTTCAACGCTTTTCCGAGACGGTATGCCAAAACCACAAACAGTTTGGATCCATTTAATAGCAGTATCAATCAAATTTTTAGATAATCAAGGTTTTTTACAACCAAAATTAAGATACTTAAGTTATGTGAAAAAACAAACCGCAACCTATGAAAAATCAAAGTAATCAAAGTTCTTTACAACCAGGTCTAAGATGGTTAAGTTATGTGAAAAAACAAATCGCTACTTCTAAAAAACCTTAAACAAAAAAGTAAAAAACTTTGAAAATTTTTAAAATAAAAGTTCTTCCATAGAAAATAACCCCGACTTTTCCCGAATTTTTAAAGTCAAAATTTTGTAAAAAATACCCCACAAAAATCAACATGTTTGCATTTCAAAGCTTTACCCAGACGGTAGGCCAATACCACACAGTTTGGATCCATTTTATAGCAGTATCAATCAACTTTTCAGATAATCAAAGTTTTTTACAATCAAAA
>NW_023005066.1:0-600 GCF_900245975.1 Drosophila guanche | reverse complement strand
TGAAAAAACCTTAAACTAAAAATTACAAAATTACAAGTTCTTAAAAAACAAGTTCTGCCATAGAAAATAAAACCGACTTTTCCCGAGTTTTTAAAGTCAATATTTCGAAGAAAAAAAAAAATCTCACAACAATCAACATTTTTGCATTTCAAAGCTTTTCCGAGACGGTAGGCCAAAACCACACAGAGTTTGGATCCATTTTATAGCAGAATCAATCAACTTTTCAGATAATCAAAGTTTTTTTGCAACCAGATCTAAGATACTTAAGTTACCTAAAAAAACAAACCACAACCTCTGAAAAAACCTTAAACTAAAAACTACAAAATTACTAGTTCTTAAAAAACAAGTTCTGCCATAGAAAATAAAACCGACTTTTCCCGAGTTTTTAAAGTAAAAATTTCGAGAAAAAAAAATCTCACAAAAATCAACATTTTTGCATTTCAAAGCTTTTCCGAGACGGTAGGCCAAAACCACAAAAAGTTTGGATCCATTTAATAGCAGTATCCATCAACTTTTCAGATAATCAAAGTTTTTTACAACCAAAATTAAGATACTTAAGTTATGTAAAAAAACAAACCACAACCTCTGAAAAAACCTTAA
>NW_023005065.1:0-600 GCF_900245975.1 Drosophila guanche | reverse complement strand
TTTGTTTTCGAAATTTTTACTTTAAAAACTCGGGAAAAGTCGGGTTTATTTTCTATGGCAGAACTTGTTTTTTAAGAACTTATTAAGGAAGTAACTTTTATTTTAAGGTTTTTTCAGAGGTTGCGGTTTGTTTTCTCATATAACTTAAGTATCTTAATTTTGGTTGTAAAAAACTTTGATTATCTGAATAGTTGATTGAAACTGCTATAAAATGGATCCAAACTCTATGTGGTTTTGGCCTACCGTCTCAGAAAAGCTTTGAAATGCAAAAATGTGGATCGTTGTGAGATTTTTTTTTTTCGAATTTTTGACTTTAAAAACTCGGGAAAAGTCGGGTTTATTTTCTATGGCAGAACTTGTTTTTTAATAACTTATTCAGGAAGTAATTTTCAGTTTAAGGGTTTTTCAGACTTTGCGGTTTGTTTTTTCACATAACTTAAGTATCTTAGATCTGGTTGCAAAAAACTTTGATTATCTGAAAAGTTGATTGATACTGCTATAAAATGGATCCAAACTCTGTGTGGTTTTGGCCTACCGTCTGGGTAAAGCTTTGAAATGCAAAAATGTTGATTGTTGTGAGATTTTTTGTTTTCGAAATTT
>NW_023005064.1:0-600 GCF_900245975.1 Drosophila guanche | reverse complement strand
CGGCAGAGGCAGGGGGACGGCAGAGGCAGAGGCCGAGTGAAGCAGAGTGTGAATGAGAGAATGTGAAAAGAACAACAAAAGCTGCAGGACAGTGTGGGTTTAGCCACTGCTAATTAATTTCTTCTTTCTGGCTATAATAATGATCCAATCGGATCCCAATTTGGTGATCTGATAGGTATGTCCATTCCCTACAGAATGGCGTTTTTAGTTTTCTTTTATCTTTAAAATTGTAGATTTGGGAGGTTTTCGCCTTTTTGCGGGGTCGGGGCACATTTTTTAAATACACTTGTAAAAGTGTGAGCATACAGAAGTCTGGATGCAAAATTTTGTGGCTCTAGCTTTTATAGTCTCTGAGATTCAGGTGCTCAACAAGACGGACGGACGGACAGACGGACGGACAGACGGACGGACAGACGGACGGACAGACGGACAGACAGACAGGGCTCAATCGACTCGGCTATTTCTGGTGATCAAGAATATATACACTTTATGGGGTCGGAAACGATTCCTTCTGGGTGTTACATACATTAACTTTGTGCACAAATACAATATACCCTATTTACTCTTCGAGTACCGGGCATAAAACAAATATAAGCTTCG
>NW_023005063.1:0-600 GCF_900245975.1 Drosophila guanche | reverse complement strand
TCAATCAACTTTTCAGATAATCAAAGTTTTTTACAACCACAGTTAAGATACTTAAGTTATGTGAAAAAACGAACCGCAACCTCTGAAAAAACCTTAAACTAAAAATTACAAAATTGCTAGTTCTTAAAAAACAAGTTCTGCCATAGAAAATAAATCCAACTTTTCCCGAGTTTTTAAAATCAAAATTTCGAAAAAAAAATATCACAACAATCCACATTTTTGCATTTCAAAACTTTTCGAGACGGTAGGCCAAAACCACTCAGAGTTTGGATCCATTTTATAGCAGTATCAATCAACTTTTCAGATAATCAAAGTTTTTTACATCCAAAATTAAGATACTTAAGTTATGTGAAAAAACAACCACAACCTCTGAAAAAACCTTAAACTAAAAATTACAAAAATGCTAGTTCTTAATAAACAAGTTCTGCCATAGAAAATAAAACCAACTTTTCCCGAGTTTTTAAAGTCAAAATTTCGAAAAAAAAAATCTCACAACAATCAACATTTTTGCATTTCAAAGCTTTTCCGAGACCGTAGGCCAAAACCACAAACAGTTTGGATCCATTTAATAGCAGTATCAATCAACTTTTCAGATAATCA
>NW_023005062.1:0-600 GCF_900245975.1 Drosophila guanche | reverse complement strand
AATTTTGGTTGTAAAAAACTTTGATTATCTGAAAAGTTGATTGATTCTGCTATAAAATGGATCCAAATTCTGTGTGGTTTTGGCCTACCGTCTGGGTAAAGCTTTAAAATGCAAAAATGTTCATTTTTGTGAGGTATTTTGTACGAAATTTTGACTTTAAAAACTCGGGTTTTTTTTTCTTTGGCAGAACTTGTTTTTTGAGAACTTATTAAGGAAGTAATTTTTAGTTTAAGGTTTTTTCAGATGTTGCGGTATGTTTTTCACATAACTTAAGTATCTTAATTTTGGTTGTAAAAAACCTTGATTATCTAAAAAGTGGATTGATACTGCTATTAAATGGATCCAAACTGTTTGTGGTTTTGGCCTACCGTCTCGGAAAAGCTTTGAAATGCAAAAATGTTGATTGTTGTGAGATTTTTTTTTTTCGAATTTTTGACTTTAAAAACTCGGGAAAAGTTGGTTTTATTTTCTATGGCAGAACTTGTTTTTTAAGAACTAGCAATTTTGTAATTTTAAGTTTAAGGTTTTTTCAGAGGTTTCGGTTTGTTTTTTCACATAACTTAAGTATCTTAACTGTGGTTGCAAAAAACTTTGATTATC
>NW_023005061.1:0-600 GCF_900245975.1 Drosophila guanche | reverse complement strand
CACCCTCACGCAGCTTATATTTGTTTTATACCCGGTACACGAAGAGTAAATAGGGTATATTGTATTTGTGCACAAAGTTAATGTATGTAACACACAGAAGGAATCGTTTCCGACCCCATGAAGTATATATATTCTTGATCACCATCAATAGCCGAGTCGATTGAGCCCTGTCTGTCTGTCCGTCTGTCCGTCCGTCTGTCCGTCCGTCTTGTTGAGCACCTGAATCTCAGAGACTATAAAAGCTAGAGCCACCAAATTTTGCATCTAGACTTCTGTATGCTCACACTATTACAAGTGTATTTAAAAAATGTGCCCCTTCCCATTCCGCCCCCGCAAAAGGGCGAAAACCTCCCAAATCTACAATTTTAAAGATAAAAGAAAACTAAAAACGCCATTCTGTGGGGAATGGCCATATCTATCAGATCACCAAATTGGGATCCGATTGGATCATTATTATAGCCAGAAAGAATAAATTAATTAGCAGTGGCTAAACCCACACTGTCCTGCAGCTTTTGTTGTTCTTTTCACATTCTCTCATTCACACTCTGCTTCACTCGGCCTCTGCCTCTGCCGTCCCTCTGCCTCTGCCGACTTTTAACC
>NW_023005060.1:0-600 GCF_900245975.1 Drosophila guanche | reverse complement strand
CCCCCCTCACAGCTTATATTTGTTTTATACCCGGTACTCGAAGAGTAAATAGGGTAAATTGTATTTGTGCACAAAGTTAATGTATGTAACACACAGAAGGAATCGTTTCCGACCCTATAAAGTGTATATATTCTTGATCACCATCAATAGCCGAGTCGATTGAGCCCTGTCTGTCCGTCCGTCTGTCGTTCCGTCTGTCCGTCCGTCTTGTTGAGCACCTGAATCTCAGAGACTATAAAAGCTAGACCTACCAAATTTTGCATCCAGACTTCTGTATGCTCACACTGTTACAAGTGTATTTAAAAAAATGTGCCCCGCCCCATTCCGCCCCCGCAAAAGGGCGAAAACCTCCCAAATCTACAATTTTAAAGATAGAAGAAAACTAAAAACGCCATTCTGTAGGGAATGGTCATATCTATCAGATCACCAAATTGGGATCCGATTGGATCATTATTATAGCCAGAAAGAAGAAATTTATTAGCAGTGGCTAAACCCACACTGTCCTGCAGCTTTTGTTGTTCTTTTCACATTCTCTCATTCACACTCTGCTTCACTCGGCCTCTGCCTCTGCCGACTTTAAACCACCCACTCCCCCCCCCC
>NW_023005059.1:0-600 GCF_900245975.1 Drosophila guanche | reverse complement strand
CCATATTATACCAGTAGCAATCAACTTTTCAGATAATCAAAGTTTTTTACAACCAAAAGTAAGATACTTAAGTTATTTTTAGTTTTTAAAGTAAAAATATCAAAAAAAAATAAATCTCACATCAATCAACATTTTTGCATTTCAACGCTTTTCCGAGACGGTAGGCTAAAACCACACAGAGTTTGGATCCATTTTATACCAGTAGCAATCAACTTTTCAGATAATCAAAGTTTTTTACAACCAAAATTAAGGTACTTAAGTTATGTGAAAAAAAAAACAAACCGCAACCTCTGAAAAAACCTTAAACTAAAAATTACATCCTTAATAAGTTCCTAAAAAACAAGTTCTGCCATAGAAAATAAAACCGACTTTTCATAAGTTTTTAAAGTCAAAAATTCGTAAAAAATACCTCACAAAAATCAACATTTTTCCATTTCAAAGCTTTACCCAGACGGTAGGCCAAACCCACACAGAGTTTGGATCCATTTTATAGCAGTATCAATCAACTTTTCAGATAATCAAAGTTTTTTACAACCAGATCTAACATACTTAAGTTATGTGAAAAACCCAACCGCAACCTCTGAAAAAACCTTAAACTTA
>NW_023005058.1:0-600 GCF_900245975.1 Drosophila guanche | reverse complement strand
ACCCTCACGCAGCTTATATTTGCTTTATACCCGGTACTCGAAGAGTAAATAGGGTATATTGTATTTGTATACAAAGTTAATGTATGTAACACACAGAAGGAATCGTTTACGACCCCATAAAGTGTATATATTATTGATCACCATCAATAGCCGAGTCGATTGAGCCTTGTCTGTCTGTCCGTCTGTCCGTCCGTCTGTCCGTCCGTCTTGTTGAGCACCTGAATCTCAGAGACTATAAAAGCTAGAGCCACCAAATTTTGAATCCAGACTTCTGTATACTCACACTGTTACAAGTGTATTTAAAAAAATGTGCCCCGCCCCATTCCGCCCCGCAAATGGGGGAAAACCTCCCAAATCTACAATTTTAAAGATACAAGAAAACTAAAAACGCCATTCTGTAGGGAATGGGCATATCTATCAGATCACCAAATTGGATTGGATCATTATTATAGCCGGAAAGAAGAAATTAATTAGCAGTGGCTAAACTCACACTGTCCTGCAGCTTTTGTTATTCCTTTCACATTCTCTCATTCACACTCTGCTTCATTCGGCCTCTGCCTCTGCCGTCCCTCTGCCTCTGCCGACTTTAAACCACCCCCC
>NW_023005057.1:0-600 GCF_900245975.1 Drosophila guanche | reverse complement strand
TACAAAATAGCTAGTTCTTAAAAAAACAAGTTCTGCCATAGGAAATAAAACCAACTTTTCCCGATTTTTTAAAGTCAAAAATTCGAGAAAAAAAAATCTCACAACAATCCACATTTTTGCATTTCAAAGCTTTTCCGAGACGGTAGGCCAAAACCACACAGAGTTTGGATCCACTTTATAGCAGTATCAATCAACTTTTCAGATAATCAAAATTATTTACAACCAAAATTCAGATTCTTAAGTTATGTGAAAAAACAAACCGCAACCTCTGAAAAAACCTTAAACTAAAAATTACATCCTTAATAAGTTCCTAAAAAACAAGTTCTGCCATAGAAAATAAACCCGACTTTTCCCGAGTTTTTAAAGTAAAAATATCGAAAAAAAAATCTCACATCAATCAACATTTTTGCATTTCAAAGCTTTTCCGAGACCGTAGGCCAAAACCACAAACAGTTTGGATCCATTTAATAGCAGTATCAATCAACTTTTCAGATAATTAAAGTTTTTTACAACCAAAATTAAGATATTTAACTTATGTGGAAAAACAAACCGCAACCTTTGAAAAAACCTTAAACTTAAAATTACTTTCTTAATAAGTTC
>NW_023005056.1:0-600 GCF_900245975.1 Drosophila guanche | reverse complement strand
GCAAAGGGCTTATGGCTGGGAGCAATTACTATTTGGATATAAGTAAAATGAATTTTTAGCATTAATACATGTAATATGTGAATATCGATAGACAAAGAGGAAGAACATGGATGTAATAGGTGAATAGCGAAATTGAAAGAAGGAGAGTATTAAATTGATTGAATTCCGACTCGGTCGAACCAGCAGCACTTGGCTTTTTACTTCGAGATTTTTATTCCGAACTGGTTGCGAGGAGTTGCGGAAACACTGCTATAAAATGGATTTTGGCCTACCGTCTCGGTAAAGCTTTGAAATGCAAAAATGTTGATTTTTGTGAGATTTTTTTTTTACGAAATTTTGACTTTAAGAACTTAGGAACTCTCGGGAACAGTCGGGTTTATTTTCTATGGCAGAACTTTTTATTTAAGAAGTTTCAAAGTTTGTACTTTTTTGTTTAAGGTTTTTTCAGAGGTTGCGGATTGTTTTTTCACATAACTTAAGTATCTTAGATCTGGTTGTAAAGAACTTTGATTATCTGAAGAGTTGATTGATACTGCTATAAAATGCATCCAAACTCTGTGTGGTTTTGGCCTACCGTCTCGGAAAAGGCTTGGAATGCAA
>NW_023005055.1:0-600 GCF_900245975.1 Drosophila guanche | reverse complement strand
TTTGTTTTTTTACATAACTTAAGTATCTTAGATCTGGTTGCATAAAACTTTGATTATCTGAAAAGTTGACTGATACTGCTATAAAATGGATCCAAACTCTGTGTGATTTTGGCCTACCGTCTCGGAAAAGCTTTGAAATGCAAAAATGTGGATTGTTGTAAGATTTTTTTTTCGAAATTTTTACTTTAAAAACTCGGGAGAAGTCGGTTTTATTTTCTATGCCAGAACTTGATTTTTAAGAACTAGCATTTTTGTAATTTTTAGTTTAAGGGTTTTTTCAGAGGTTGCGGTTTGTTTTTTCACATAACTTAAGTGTCTAAGATCTGGTTGCAAAAAACTTTGATTATCAGAAAAGTTGATTGATTCTGCTATAAAATGGATCCAAACTCTGTGTGATTTTGGCCTACCGTCTGGGTAAAGCTTTGAAATGCAAAAATGTTGATTTTTGAGAGGTATTTTGTACGAAATTTTGACTTTAAAAACTCGGGAGAAGTCGGCTTTATTTTCTATGCCAGAACTTGTTTTTTAAGAACTAGCAATTTTGTAATTTTTAGTTTAAGGTTTTTTCAGAGGTTGCGCTTTGTTTTTTCACATAACTTA
>NW_023005054.1:0-600 GCF_900245975.1 Drosophila guanche | reverse complement strand
ATACTGCTATTAAATGGATCTAAACTGTTTGTGGTTTTGGCCTACGGTCTCGGAAAAGCTTTGAAATGCAAAAATGTTGATTGTTGTGAGATTTTTTTTTTCGAAATTTTGACTTTAAAAACTCGGGAAAAGTCGGTTTTATTTTCTATGGCAGAACTTGTTTTTTAAGAACTAGTAATTTTGTAATTTTTAGTTAAAGGTTTTTTCAGATGTTGTGGTTTGTTTTTTCACATAACTTAAGTATCTTAATTTTGGTTGTAAAAAACTTTGATTATCTGAAAAGTTGATTGATACTGCTATTAAATGGATCCAAACTTTTTGTGGTTTTGGCCTACCGTCTCGGAAAAGCTTTGATATGCAAAAATGTTGATTTTTGTGAGGTATTTTGTACGAAATTTTGACTTTAAAAACTCGGGTTTTTTTTTTTTTGGCAGGACTTGTTTTTTAGGAATTTATTAAGGAAGTAATTTTTAGTTTAAGGTTTTTTCAGATGTAGCGGTTGGTTTTTCACATAACTTAAGTACCTTAATTTTGTTTGTAAAAAACCTTGATTATCTAAAAAGTTGATTGATACTGCTATTAAATAGATCCAAACTGTTT
>NW_023005053.1:0-600 GCF_900245975.1 Drosophila guanche | reverse complement strand
GTGGTTAAAAGTCGGCAGAGGCAGAGGCCGAGTGAAGCCGAGTGTGAATGAGAGAATGTGAAAAGAACAACAAAAGCTGCAGGACAGTGTGGGTTTAGCCACTGGTAATTAATTTCATCTTTCTGGCTATAATAATGATCCAATCGGATCCCAATTTGGTGATCTGATAGATATGGCCATTCCCTACAGAATAGCGTTTTAGTTTTCTTATATCTTTAAAATTGTAGATTTGGGAGGTTTTCGCCCTTTCGCGGGGGCGGAATGGGGCGGGGCAAATTTTTAAAATACACTTGTAACAGTGTGAGCATACAGAAGTCTGGATGCAAAATTTGGTAGCTCTAGCTTTTATAGTCGCTGAGATTCAGGTGCTCAACAAGACGGACGGACAGACGGACAGACGGACGGACAGACAGACAGGGCTCAATCGACTCGGCTATTGATGGTGATCAAGAATATATACACTTTACGGGGTCGGAAACGAGTCCTTCTGTGTGTTACATACATTAACTTTGTGCACAAATACAATTTACCCTATTTACTCTTCGAGTACCGGGTATAAAACAAATATAAGCTGTGAGGGGGGGGGGGGGGGGGGGGGGT
>NW_023005052.1:0-601 GCF_900245975.1 Drosophila guanche | reverse complement strand
AAAAATCTCACATCAATCAACATTTTTGCATTTCAAATCCTTACCCAGGCGGTAGGCCAACTCCACAAACAGTTTGGATCCATCTTATAGCAGTATCAATCAACTTTTCAGATAATCAAAGTTTTTTACAACCAAAATTAAGATACTTAAGTTATGTGAAAAAACAAACAGCAACCTCTGAAAAAACCTTAAACTAAAATAATAATAATAATAAAATAAATAATAAATATAATAATAACTTTAATAAGTTCCTAAAAAACAAGTTCAAAACCTTAAACTACAAATTACAAAATTGCTAGTTCTTAAAAAATAAGATCTGCCATAGAAAATAAAAGTTTCCCAAGTTTTTAAAGTAAAAATTTCGAAAAAAAAATATATATATCACAACAATCAACATTTTTGCATGTCAAATCCTTACCCAGGCGGTACGCCAAAACCACACAGAGTTTGGATCCATTTTATATAAGTATCAATCAAATTTTCAGATAATGAAAGTTTTTTACAACCACAATTAAGATACTTAAGTTATGTGAAAAAACAAACCTCAACCTCTGAAAAAACCTGAAACTTAAAATTACTTCCTTAATAAGTTCTTAAAAAA
>NW_023005051.1:0-601 GCF_900245975.1 Drosophila guanche | reverse complement strand
AAGTTGGTTCTATTTTCTATGGCAGAACTTGTTTTTTAAGAACTAGCAATTTTGTAATTTTTAGTTTAAGGTTTTTTCAGAGGTTGCGGTTTGTTTTTTCACATAACTTAAGTATCTTAATTTTGGTTGTAAAAAACTTTGATTATCTGAAAAGTTGATTGATACTGCTATAAAATGGATCCAAACTCTGAGTGGTTTTATCCTACCGTCTCGAAAAGCTTTGAAATGCAAAAATGTTGATTGTTGTGAGATTTTTTTTTTCGAAATTTTGACTTTAAAAACTCGGGAAAAGTTGGTTCTATTTTCTATGGCAGAACTTGTTTTTTAAGAACTAGCAATTTTGTAATTTTTAGTTTAAGGGTTTTTCAGAGGTTGCGGTTTGTTTTTTCACATAACTTAAGTATCTTAATTTTGGTTGTAAAAAACTTTGATTATCTTAAAAGTTGATTGATACTGCTATTAAATGGATCCAAACTGTTTGTGGTTTTGGCCTACGGTCTCGGAAAAGCTTTGAAATGCAAAAATGTTGATTGTTGTGAGATTTTTTTTTCTCGAAATTTTGACTTTAAAAACTCGGGAAAAGTTGGTTCTATTTTCTATG
>NW_023005050.1:0-601 GCF_900245975.1 Drosophila guanche | reverse complement strand
TCTGAAAAGTTTATTGATACTGCTATAAAATGTACCCAAACTCTTTGTGGTTTTGGTCTACCGTCTGGGAAAAGCTTTGAAATGCAAAAATGTTGATTTTTGTGAGGTATTTTTCATGACATTTTGACTTTACAAATTCGGGAACAGTCGGGTTTATTTTCTATG
Organism: Drosophila guanche; assembly: GCF_900245975.1. NCBI lineage: Eukaryota > Metazoa > Arthropoda > Insecta > Diptera > Drosophilidae > Drosophila > Drosophila guanche. Next base: position 436 of record NW_023005050.1, on the reverse strand, counting down.
GCAGAACTTTTTTTTAGGAACTTATTAAAGATGTAATTTTTAGTTTAAGGTTTTTTCAGAAGTAGCGTGTTGTTTTTACACATAACTAAAGTATCTTAGATCTGGTTGCAAAAAACTTTGAATATCTGTAAAGTTGATTGATACTGCTATAAAATGGATCCAAACTGTGTGTGGTTGTGGCCTACCGTCTGGGTAAAGCTTTGAAATGCAAAAATGTTGGTTGTTGTGAGATTTTTGTTGTCGAAATATTGACTTTAAAAACTCGGGAACATTGGGGTTTATTTTCTATGGCAGAACTTTTCTTTTAAGAATTTTCAAAGTTTGTACTTTTTTGTTTAATGTTTTTTCAGAGATTGCGGTTTGTTTTCTCACATAACTTAAGTATCTTAGATCTGGTTGCAAAAAACTTTGATTATCTTAAAAGTTTATTGATACT
>NW_023005049.1:0-601 GCF_900245975.1 Drosophila guanche | reverse complement strand
TCCTTTACAACCAGGTCTAAGATGGTTAAGTTATGTGAAAAAACAAACCGCTACTTCTAAAAAACCTTATCAATCAACTTTTCAGATAATCAAAGTTTTTTTGCAACCAGATCTAAGATACTTAAGTTATGTAAAAAAAACAAACCACAACCTCTGAAAAAACCTTAACCTAAAAACTACAAAATTACTAGTTCTTAAAAAACAAGTTCTGCCATAGAAAATAAAACCGACTTTTCCCGAGTTTTTAAAGTAAAAATTTCGAGAAAAAAAAATCTCACAAAAATCAAGATTTTTGCATTTCAAAGCTTTTCCGAGACGGTAGGCCAAAACCACAAAAAGTTTGGATCCATTTTATAGCAGTATCCATCAACTTTTCAGATAATCAAGGGTTTTTACAACCAAAATTAAGATATTTAAGTTATGTGAAAAAACAAACCACAACCTCTGAAAAAACCTTAAACTAAAAATTACAAAATTACTAGTTCTTAAAAAACAAGTTCTGCCATAGAAAATAAAACCGACTTTTCCCGAGATTTAAAGTCAAAATTTCGAAAAAAAAAATCTCACAACAATCAACATTTTTGCATTTCAAAGCTTTTCC
>NW_023005048.1:0-601 GCF_900245975.1 Drosophila guanche | reverse complement strand
AGAGTTTGCGGTTTGTTTTTTCACATAACTTAAGTATCTTAGATCTGGTTGCAAAAAACTTTGATTATCTGAAAAGTTGATTGATACTGCTTTAAAGTGGATCCAAACTGTGTGTGGTTTTGGCCTACCGTCTGGGTAAAGCTTTGATATGCAAAAATGTTGATTGCTATGAGATTTTTTTTTCTCGAAATTTTTACTTTAAAAACTTGGGAAAAGTCGGGTTTATTTTCTATGGCATAACTTGTTTTTTAAGAATTTATTAAGGATGTTATTGTATTTTTTGTTTAAGGTTTTTCCAGAGGTTGCGGTTTGTTTGTTCACATAACTTAAGTATCTTAATTTTGGTTGTAAAAGCTTTGATTTTCTGAAAAATTGATTGATACTGCTATAAAATGGATCCAGACTCTGTGTGGTTTTGGCCTACCGTCTGGGTAACGCTTTGATATGCAAAAATGTTGATTGTAGTGAGATTTTTGTTTCTCGAAATCTTGACTTTAAAAACTCGGGAAGAGTCGGGTCTATTTTCTATGGCAGAACTTGTTTTTTAAGAATTTATTAAGGATGTTATTTTTAGTTTAAGGTTTTTTCAGAGGTTGCGGTT
>NW_023005047.1:0-601 GCF_900245975.1 Drosophila guanche | reverse complement strand
AGTGTGAGCATACAGAAGTCTGGATGCAAAATTTGGTAGCTCTAGCTTTTATAGTCTCTGAGATTCAGGTGCTCAACAAGACGGACGGACAGACGGACGGACAGACGGACGGACAGACGGACGGACAGACAGGGCTCAATCGACTCGGCTATTGATGGTGATCAAGAATATATACACTTTATGGAGTCGGAAATGATTCCTTCTGTGTGTTACATACATTAATTTTGTGCACAAATACAATATACCCTATATACTCTTCAAGTACCGGGTATAAAACAAATATAAGCTGCATGAGGGGGGGGTGGTTAAAAGTCGGCAGAGGCAGAGGGACGGCAGAGGCAGAGGCCGAGTGAAGCAGAGTGTGAATGAGAGAATGTGAAAAGAACAACAACAGCTGCAGGGCAGTGTGGGTTTAGCCACTGCTAATTAATTTCTTCTTTCTGGCTATAATAATGATCCAATCGGATCCCAATTTGGTGATCTGATAGATATGGCCATTCCCTACAGAATGGCGTTTTTAGTTTTCTTCTATCTTTGAAATTGAAGATTTGGGAGGTTTTCGCCCTTTTGCGGGGGCGGAATGGGCGGGGCACATTTTTTA
>NW_023005046.1:0-601 GCF_900245975.1 Drosophila guanche | reverse complement strand
GCCACCAAATTTTGCATCCAGACTTCTGTGTGCTCACACTGTTACAAGTGTATTTAAAAAATGTGCCCCGCCCCCTTCCGCCCCCGCAAAAGAGCGAAAACCTCCCAAAATCTACAATTTTAAAGATAGAAGAAAACTAAAAACGCCATTCCGTAGGGAATGGTCATATCTATCAGATAAATAAATTGGGATCCGAGTGGATCATTATTATAGCCAGAAAGAAGAAATTAATTAGCAGTGGCTAAACCCACACTGTCCTGCAGCTTTTGTTGTTCTTTTCACATTCTCTCATTCACACTCTGCTTCACTCGGCCTCTGCCTCTGCCGACTTTTAACCAAACCCCCCCCCCCCCCCCCTCACGCAGCTTATATTTGTTTTATACCTGGTACTCGAAGAGTAACTAGGGTATATTGTATTTGTGCACAAAGTTAATGTATGTAACACACAGAAGGAATCGTTTCCGACCCCATAAAGTGTATATATTCTTGATCACCATCAATAGCCGAGTCGATTGAGCCCTGTCTGTCCGTCCGTCTGTCCTTCCGTCTGTCCGTCCGTCTTGTTGAGCACCTGAATCTCAGAGACTATAAAAGCTAGAGC
>NW_023005045.1:0-601 GCF_900245975.1 Drosophila guanche | reverse complement strand
AAACAAGTTCTGCCATAGAAAATAAACCCGACTTTTCCCGAGTTTTTAAGGTCAAAATTTGTAAAACAAAAATCTCACCACAATCAACATTTTTGCATTTTAAAGCTTAACCCAGACGGTAGGCCAAAACCACACGGAGTTTGGATCCATTTTATAGCAGTAGCAATCAACTTTTCTGATAATCAAAGTGTTTTGCAACTAGATCTTAGATACTTAAGTTATGTGAAAAAACAAACCGCAACCTCTGAAAAAACCTTAAACTTACAACTACTTCCTTAATAAGTTCTTAAAAAACAAGTTCTGCCATAGAAAAAAACCCGAGTTTTTAAAGTCAAAATTTCGTAAAAATACCTCACAAAAATCAACATTTTTGCATTTTAAAGCTTTACCCAGACGGTAGGCCAAAACCACACAGAGTTTGGATCCATTTTATAGCAGAATCAATCAACTTTTCTGATAATCAAAGTGTTTTGCAACCAGATCTTAGATACTTAAGTTATGTGAAAAAACAAACCGTAACGTCTGAAAAAACCTTAAACTAAAAATTACAAAATTGCTAGTTCCTAAAAAACAAGTTCTGCCATAGAAAATAAACCCGACT
>NW_023005044.1:0-601 GCF_900245975.1 Drosophila guanche | reverse complement strand
ATCTTAGATACTTAAGTTATGTGAAAAAAACACACCGCAACCTCTGAAAAAAACATAAAACAAAAAATTACAAAATTGTTAGTTCTTAAAAAACAAGTTCTGCCATAGAAAATAAACCCGACTTTTCCCGAGTTTTTAAAGTCAAAATTTCGAAAACAAAAAATCTCACAACAATCAAAATTGTTGCATTTCAAAGCTTCACCCAGACGGTAGGCCAAAACCACACACAGTTTGGATCCATTTTATAGCAGTATCAATCAACTTTTCAGATAATCAAAGTTTTTTACAACCAAAATTAAGATACTTAAGTTATGTGAAAAAACAAACCGCAACCTCTGAAAAAAACCTTAAACTTAAAACTACTTCCTTAATAAGTTCTTAAAAAACAAGTTCTGCCACAGTAAAAAAACCCGAGTTTTTAAAGTCAAAATTTCATACAAAATACCTCACAAAAATCAACATTTTTGCATTTCAAAGCTCTACCCAGACGGTAGACCAAAACCACACAGAGTTTGGATCCATTTTATGGCAGAATCAATCAACTTTTCTGATAATCAAAGTGTTTTGCAACCAGATCTTAGATACTTAAGTTATGTGAAAA
>NW_023005043.1:0-601 GCF_900245975.1 Drosophila guanche | reverse complement strand
TTCTGTGTGTTACATACATTAACTTTGTGCACAAATACAATATACCCTATTTACTCTTCGAGTACCGGGTATAAAACAAATATAAGCTGCGTGAGGGGGGGTGGGGGTGGGGTTTGGTTAAAAGTCGGCAGAGGCAGAGTCAGAGGGACGGCAGAGGCAGAGGCCGAGGGAAGCAGAGTGTGAATGAGAGAATGTGAAAAGAATAAAAAAAGCTGCAGGACAGTGTGGGTTTAGCCAATGCTAATTAATTTCTTCTTTCTGGCTATAATAATGATCCAATCGGATCCCAATTTGGTGATAGATATGGCCATTCCCTACAGAATGGCGTTTTTAGTTTTCTTTTATCTTTAAAATTGTAGATGTGGGATGTTTTCGCCCTTTTGCGGGGGCGGAAGGGGGCGAGGCACATTTTTTAAATACACTTGTAACAGTGTGAGCATACAGAAGTCTGGATGCAAAATTTGGTGGCGATAGCTTTTATAGTCTCTGAAGTTCAGGTGCTCAACAAGACGGACGGACAGACAGACAGGGTTCAATCGACTCGGCTATTGATGGTGATCAAGAATATATACACTTTATGGGGTCGGAAACGATTCCTTCT
>NW_023005042.1:0-601 GCF_900245975.1 Drosophila guanche | reverse complement strand
TAAAAGTCGGCAGAGGCAGAGGGACGGCAGTGGAAGAGGCCGAGTGAAGCAGAGTGTGAATGAGAAAATGTGAAAAGAACAACAAAAGCTGCAGGACAGTGTGGGTTTAGCCACTGCTAATTAATTTATTCTTTCTGGCTATAATAATGATCCAATCGGATTCCAATTTATTGATCTGATAGATATGAGCATTCCCTACAGAATGGCGGTTTTAGTTTTCTTCTATCTTTAAAATTATAGATTTGGGAGGTTTTCGCCCTTTTGCGGGGGCGGAATGGGGCGTGGCACATTTTTTAAATACACTTGTAACAGTGTGAGCATACAGAAGTCTGGATGCAAAATTTGGTAGCTCTAGCTTTTATAGTCTCTGAGATTCAGGTGCTCAACAAGACGGACGGACAGACGGACGGAGTGACGGACAGACAGACAGGGCTCAATCGACTCGGCTATTGATGGTGATCAAGAATATATACACTTTTCGGGGTCGGAAACGATTCCTTCTGTGTGTTACATACATTAACTTTGTGCACAAATACAATATACCCTATTTACTCTTCGAGTACCGGGTATAAAACAAATATAAGCTGCATGAGGGGGGGGG
>NW_023005041.1:0-601 GCF_900245975.1 Drosophila guanche | reverse complement strand
TAAGTTATGTGAAAAAACAAACCGCAACCTCTGAAAAAACCTTAAACTAAAAATTACTTCCTTAATAAGTTATTAAAAAACAACTTCTGCCATAGAAAATAAACCCGACTTTTCCCGAGTTTTTAAAGTCAAAAATTCGAAAACAAAAAATCTCACAACAATCAACATTTTTGCATTTCAAAGCTTTACCCAGACGGTATATATATTATATATATATATATATATTTTATAGCAGTATCAATCAACTTTTCAGATAATCAAAGTTTTTTGCAACCAGATCTAAGATACTTAAGTTATGTTAAAAAACAAACCGCAACCTCTGAAAAAACCTTAAACTAAAAATTACTTCCTTAATAAGTTATTAAAAAACAAGTTCTGCCATAGAAAATAAACCCGACTTTTCCCGAGTTTTTAAAGTCAAAAATTCGAAAAAAAGTCTCACAACAATCCACATTTTTGCATTTCAAAGCTTTACCCAGACGGTAGGCCAAAACCACATAGAGTTTGGATCCATTTTATAGCCGTATCAATCAACTTTCCAGATAATCAAAGTTTTTTGCAACCAGATCTAAGATACTTAAGTTATGTGAAAAAACAAACC
>NW_023005040.1:0-601 GCF_900245975.1 Drosophila guanche | reverse complement strand
TATAGCAGTATCAATCAACTTTTCAGATAATCAAAGTTTTTTACAACCAAAATTAAGATAAACAAACTGCAACCTTTGAAAAAATCTCACAACAATCAACAATTTTGCATTACAAAGCTTTACCTAGACGGTAGGCCAAAACCACACAGAGTTTGGATCCATTTTATAGCAGTATCCATCAACTTTTCAGATAATCAACGTTTTTTTACAAGCACAATTAAGATACTTAAGTTATGTGAAAAAACAAACAGCAACCTCTAAAAAAACCTTAAACTAAAAATTACATCATTAATAAGTTCCTTAAAAAACAAGTTCTGCCATAGAAAATAAACCCGACTTTTCCCGAGTTTTTAAAGTCAAAATTTCGAAAAAAAAAAATCTCACAACAATAAGCATTTTTGAATTTCAAAGCTTAACCGAGACGGTAGGCCAAAACCACACAGAGTTTGGATCCATTTCATAGCAGTATCAATCAACTTTTCAAATAATTAAAGTTTTTTACAACCAAAATTAAGATATTTAAGTTATGTGAAAAAACAAAACGCAACCTCTGAAAAAACCTTAAACTAAAAATTACATCCTTAATAAGTTCCTAAAAAAC
>NW_023005039.1:0-601 GCF_900245975.1 Drosophila guanche | reverse complement strand
CTGCTATTAAATGGATCCAAACTGTTTGCGGTTTTGGCCTACCGTCTCGGAAAAGCTTTGAAATGCAAAAATGTTGATTGTTGTGAGATTTTTTTTTCTTAGAAATTTTTACTTTAAAAATTCGGGAAAATTTGGGTTTATTTTCTATGGAAGAACTTTTCTTTTAAGAACTTATTAAGGAAGTAATTTTTAGTTTCAGATTTTTTTTAGAGCTTGCGGTTTGTTTTTTTTTTCATAACATAATTATCTTAGATCTGGTTGCAAAAAAAATTTTGATTATCTGAAAAGTTGATTGATTCTGCTATTAAATGGATCCAAACTCTGTGTGGTTTTGGCCTACCGTCTCGGAAAAGCTTTGAAATGCAAAAATGTGGATTGTTGTAAGATTTTTTTTTTTCGAGTTTTTGACTTTAAAAACTCTGGAAAAGTTGGTTTTATTTTCTATGGCAGAACTTGTTTTTTAAGAACTAGTAATTTTGTAATTTTTAGTTTAAGGTTTTTTCAGAGGTTGCGGTTCGTTTTTTCACATAACTTAAGTATCTTAATTTTGGTTGTAAAAAATTTTGATTATCTGAAAAGTTGATTGATACTGCTATAAAGT
>NW_023005038.1:0-601 GCF_900245975.1 Drosophila guanche | reverse complement strand
TCCCAATGAGTATCGTTTTCAAGCAAATTTAGCTCTTGACATGCTGCACGAAATGTGGGGCACACGATACCATTAACAGTTCGCATGAATTCAAATGGTGTTGGCCCTCGAACATGTACCAGCAACAACCGCAAATAGAAACATTCATCATTCTTCGGATGAACTGTGTAAATACGACCGAGAGCATCAGTAGAACGCATATCTAGATGACCAGGAACTGCATCGTCTTGCTTCCGACGTTGAAATTTCTTCGATGTAGCGTTCCAAATGTAATAACGTGGCATTTCTGAGTAAAGCAAAGTTCGTGCGAACGGATCGCCTTGACAAATCGAAAAGAAACTGGAAACTGTTGTCGCTGGAGGTGTTTCGGCACGTTGAGCAGCATTCAACGCTTTGAAATATACTCTCTGACCGTTCTCTAGATGCACCCCCAAATGTAAAACAGTGGGATGACGTTCGTGAATAGGGAATGAAAATATACGCCAAATTGCTTCATTGCAGTTCACATATCTACCAACTTGATAGCGCGTGATTTCATCGTTGGTATTGGATGTAACAAATAAATAAAACAAATATTAAATATGATTAAACAAATACAAAT
>NW_023005037.1:0-601 GCF_900245975.1 Drosophila guanche | reverse complement strand
AAATAAAACCAACTTTTCCCGAGTTTTTAAAGTCAAAATTTCGAGAAAAAAAAATCTCACAAAAATCAACATTTTTGCATTTCAAAGCTTTTCCGAGACGGTAGGCCAAAACCACAAAAAGTTTGGATCCATTTAATAGCAGTATCAATCAACTTTTCAGATAATCAAGGGTTTTTACAACCAAAATTAAGATACTTAACTTATGTGAAAAAACAAACCACAACCTCTGAAAAAACCTTAAAATAAAAATTACAAAATTACTAGTTCTTAAAAAACAAGTTCTGCCATAGAAAATAAAACCGACTTTTCCCTAGTTTTTAAAGTCAAAATTTCGAAAAAAAAAATCTCACAACAATCAACATTTTTGCATTTAAAAGCTTTTCCGAGACCGTAGGCCAAAACCACAAACAGTTTGGATCCATTTAATAGCAGTATCAATCAACTTTTCAGATAATCAAAGTTTTTTACATCCAAAATTAAGATACTTAAGTTATGTGAAAAAACGAAACCCAACATCTGAAAAAACCTTAAACTAAAAATTACAAAATTGCTAGTTCTTAAAAAACAAGTTCTGCCATAGAAAATAAAACCAACTTTTCCC
>NW_023005036.1:0-601 GCF_900245975.1 Drosophila guanche | reverse complement strand
CAAACTGTTTGTGGATTTGGCCTACCGCCTGGGTAAGGATTTGAAATGCAAAAATGTTGATTGTTGTGAGATTTTATGTTTTCGATATTCTTACTTTAAAAACTCGGGAAAAGTCGGGTTTATTTTCTATGGCAGAACTTGTTTTTTAGGAGCTTATTAAGGATGTAATTTTTAGTTTAAGGTTTTTTCAGAGGTTGCGGTTCGTTTTTTCACATAACTTAAATATCTTAATTTTGGTTGTAAAAAACTTTAATTATCTGAAAAGTTGATTGATACTGCTATAAAATGGATCCAAACTCTGTGTGGTTTTGGCCTACCGTCTCGGAAAAGCTTTGAAATGTAAAAATGCTTATTGTTGTGAGATTTTTTTTTTCTTCGAAATTTTTACTTTAAAAACTCGAGAAAAGTCGGGTTTATTTTCTATGGCAGAACTTGTTTTTTAAGAACTAGTAATTTTGTAATTTTTAGTTTAAGGTTTTTTCAGAGGTTGTGGTTTGTTTTTTCACATAACTTAAGTATCTTAATTTTGGTTGTAAAAAACTTTGATTCTGCTATAAAATGGATCCAAACTCTGTGTGGGTTTGGCCTACCGTCTGGGTAA
>NW_023005035.1:0-601 GCF_900245975.1 Drosophila guanche | reverse complement strand
GACGGTAGGCCAAAAATACACACAGTTTGGATCCATTTTATAGCAGTATCAATAAACTTTTCAGATAATCAAAGTTTTTACAACCAAAATTAAGATACTTAAGTTATGTTAAAAAACAAATCGCTATCTCTGAAAAAACCTTAAACAAAAAATTACTTTCTTAACAAATTTTTAAGAAAAAAGTTCTGCCATAGAAAATAAACCCGATTCTTCCCAAGTTTTTAAAGTCATAATTTCCTTAAAAATACCTCACAAAAATCAACATTTTTGCATTTCAAAGCTTTACCCAGACGGTAGGCCAAAACCACACAGAGTTTGGATCCATTTTATAGCAGTATCAATCAACTTTTCAGATAATCAGAGTTCTTTACAACCAGATCTAAGATACTTAAGTTATGTGAAAAAACAAACCGCAACCTCTGAAAAAACCTTAAACTTAAAATTACATCCTTAATAAGTTCTTAAAAGAAAAGTTCTGCCATAGAAAATAAACCCGACTTTTCCCGAGTTTTTAAAGTAAAAATTTCGAAAAAAAAAAATCTCACAACAATCAAAATTTTTGCATTTCAAAGCTTTACCCAGACGGTAGGCCAAAACCACA
>NW_023005034.1:0-601 GCF_900245975.1 Drosophila guanche | reverse complement strand
AATATCGGAAAAAAAAATCTCACATCAATTAACATTTTTGCATTTCAAAGGCTTATCCAGACGGTAGGCCAAAACCACACGGAGTTTGGATCCATTTTATAGCAGTATCAATCAACTTTTTAGATAATCAAGGTTTTTTACAACCAAAATTAAGATACTTAAGTTATGTGAAAAACCAACCGCAACATCTGAAAAAACCTTAAACTTAAAATTACTTTCTTAATAAGTTCTTAAAAAACAAGTTCTGCCATAGAAAAAAAAAACCCTGACACTTTATAGCAGTATCAATCAACTTTTCAGATAATCAAAATTTTTTACAACCAAAATTAAGATACTTAAGTTATGTGAAAAAACAAACCGCAACCTCTGAAAAAACCTTATACGAAAAATTACAAAATTGCTAGTTCTTAAAAAACAAGTTCTGCCATAGAAAATAAATCCAACTTTTCCCGAGTTTTTAAAGTCAAAATTTCGAAAAAAAAAAAAAATATCACAACAATCCACATTTTTGCATTTCAAAGCTTTTCGAGACGGTAGGCCAAAACCACTCAGAGTTTGGATCCATTTTATAGCAGTATCAATCAACTTTTTAGATAATCAA
>NW_023005033.1:0-601 GCF_900245975.1 Drosophila guanche | reverse complement strand
TTCACATAACTTAAGTATCTAAGATCTGGTTGCAAAAAACTTTGATTATCTGAAAAGTTGATTGATTCTGTCATAAAATGGATCCAAACTCTGTGTGGTTTTGACCTACCATCTAAGTAAAGCTTTGAAAAGCAAAAATTATGATTTTTGTGATGTATTTTGTACGAAATTTTGACTTTGAAAACTCGGGTTTATTTTCTATGGCAGAACTTGTTGTTTAAGAACTTATTAAGGAAGTAATTTTAAGTTTAAGGTTTTTTCAGAGGTTGCGTTTTGTTTTTTCACATAACTTAAGTATCTTAGATCTGGTTGCAAAAAACTTTGATTATCTGAAAAGTTGATTGATACTGCTGTAAAATGGATCCAAACTCCGTGTGGTTTTGGCCTACCGTCTGGGTTAAGCTTTAAAATGCAAAAATGTTGATTGTTGTGAGATTTTTTTTTTACAAATTTTGACTTTAAAAACTCGGGAAAAGTCGGGTTTATTTTCTATGGCAGAACTTGTTTTTTAAAAACTAGGTAAGTAAGTAATTTTAAGTTTAAGGGTTTTTCAGAGGTTGCGGTTTGTTTTTTCACATAACTTAAGTATCTTAGATCTGGT
>NW_023005032.1:0-601 GCF_900245975.1 Drosophila guanche | reverse complement strand
TAAGGTTTTTTCAGAGGTTGTGGTTGTTTTTTCACATAACTTAAGTATCTTAATTTTGGTTGTAAAAAACTTTGATTATCTGAAAAGTTGATTGATACTGCTATAAAATGGATCCAAACTCTGAGTGGTTTTGGCCTACCGTCTCGAAAAGCTTTGTAATGCAAAATTGTTGATTGTTGTGAGATTTTTTCAAAGGTTGAAGTTTGTTTATCTTAATTTTGGTTGTAAAAAACTTTGATTATCTGAAAAGTTGATTGATACTGCTATAAGATGGATCCAAACTGTTTGTGGAGTTGGCCTACCGCCTGGGTAAGGATTTGAAATGCAAAAATGTTGATTGATGTGAGATTTTTTTTTCGATATTCTTACTTTAAAAACTCGGGAAAAGTCGGGTTTATTTTCTATGGCAGAACTTGTTTTTTAGGATCTTATTAAGGATGTAATTTTTAGTTTAAGTTTTTTTGAGAGGTTGCGTTTTGTTTTTTCACATAACTTAAATATCTTACTTTTGGTTGTAAAAAACTTTAATTATCCGAAAAGTTGATTGATACTGCTATAAAATGGATCCAAACTCTGTGTGGTTTTGGCCTACCGTCTCGGT
>NW_023005031.1:0-601 GCF_900245975.1 Drosophila guanche | reverse complement strand
CTCTGAAAAAACCTTAAACTAAAAATTACAAAATTGCTAGTTCCTAAAAAACAAGTTCTGCCATAGAAAATAAACCCGACTTTTCCCGAGTTCTTAAAGTCAAAATTTCGAGAAAGAAAATCTCACAACAATCCACATTTTTGCATTTCAAAGCTTTTCCGAGACGGTAGCCCAAAATCACACAGAGTTTGGATCAATTTTATAGCAGTATCAATCAACTTTTCAGATAATCAAAGTTTTCTGCAACCAGATCTTAGATACTTAAGTTATGTGAAAAAACAAACCGCAACCTCTGAAAAAACCTTAAACTAAAAATAACAAAATTTCTAGTTCCTAAAAAACACGTTCTGCCATAGAAAACAAACCCGACTTTTCCCGAGTTCTTAAAGTCAAAATTTGGGGAAAAAAAATCTCACAACAATCAACATTTTTGCATTTTAAAGCTTTACCCAGACGGTAGGCCAAAACCACAAACAGTTTGGATCCATTTTATAGCAGTATCAATCAACTTTTCAGATAATCAAAGTTTTTTACAACCAAAATTAAGATACTAAAGTTATGTGAAAAAACAAACCGCAACCTCTGAAAAAACCTTAAACTT
>NW_023005030.1:0-601 GCF_900245975.1 Drosophila guanche | reverse complement strand
AAATTAATACGATTTTAATTTTAAACAAAGTAATAGGCATGCACTCGCGTATTAAGATAGTTAAGAAAAGCGGCAAGCTATTCAATAATTATAGAAGAATTATTTCGAAATAAAACCCGGTGTTTATTCAAAATATAAAGGAAAATACGGAGCGCAAAACAAAAACACGTCTGGTCACTACAAAAGAGAACGAACGTTTTTCAGAGAAGGCAGAACTTGTTTTTTAGGAACTTATTAAGGATGTAATTTTTAGTTTAAGGTTTTTTCAGAGGTTGTGGTTTGTTTTTTCACATAACTTAAGTATCTTAATTTTGGTTGTAAAAAACTTTGATTATCTGAAAAGTTGATTGATACTGCTATAAAATGGATCCAAACTGTGTGGTTTTGGCCTACCGTCTGGGGAAAGCTTAGAAATGCAAAAATGTGGATTGTTGTGAGATTTTTTTGTTTTGAAATTTTGACTTTAAAAACTCGGGAAAAGTTGGTTTTATTTTCTATGGCAGAACTTGTTTTTTTAAGAACTAGCAATTTAGTAATTTTTAGTTTAAGGTTTTTTCAGAGGTTGTGGTTTGTTTTTTCACATAACTTAAGTATCTTAATT
>NW_023005029.1:0-601 GCF_900245975.1 Drosophila guanche | reverse complement strand
AATAGCGGCCATACTTGTTGCCTGTGTGGGTGTGGTCTTTTTATACCCAGTGGAAATATGTAACGCACAGAGATAAACGTTTCCGACCCCGTGGAGTATATATATTTTCTTGATCAGCATCAATAGCCGAGTCGATATAGCCATGTCTGTTGTGCTGTGCTGTGTCGTCAGCCATAATTGGGGTCGGAAACGTTTCTCTTTGTGCTATACAGACATCCACTAACGCACTCAAATACAGTATACCGTATTTACTGTTTGAGTACTGGCTATAAAAAGACCAGGCAACAAGTATGGCCGCCGCTATAACACAACACAACTGTAAAATAGCGGCCATACTTGTTGCCTGTGTGGGTGTGGTCTTTTTATACCCAGTGGAAATATGTAACGCACAGAGAGAAACGTTTCCGACCCCGTGGAGTATATATATTTTCTTGATCAGCATCAATAGCCGAGTCGATATAGCCATGTCTGTTGTGCTGTGCTGTGTCGTCAGCCATAATTGGGGTCGGAAACGTTTCTCTCTGTGCTATACAGACATCCACTAACGCGCTCAAATACAGTATACCCTATTTACTGTTTGAGTACTGGGTATAAAAAGACC
>NW_023005028.1:0-601 GCF_900245975.1 Drosophila guanche | reverse complement strand
AAAAAAAATCCCACAACAATCCACATTTTGGCATTTCAAAGCTTTTCCGAGACGGTAGGCCAAAATCACACAGAGTTTGGATCCATTTTATAGCAGTATCAATCAACTTTTCAGATAATCAAAGTTTTTTATAACCAAAATTAAGATACTTAAGTTATGTGAAAAAACAAACCGCAACCTCTGAAAAAACCTTAAACTAAAAATTACAAAATTGCTATTTCTTAAAAAACAAGTTCTGGCATAGAAAATAAAACCGACTTCTCCCGAGTTTTTAAAGTCAAAATATTGAAAAAAAAAAATCTCACATCAATCAACATTTTTGCATTTCAAAGCTTTACCCAGACGGTAGGCCAAAACCACGCAGAGGTTGGATCCATTTTATAGCAGAATCAATCAACTTTTCTGATAGTCAACGTTTTTTTGCAACCAGATCTTAAATACTTAAGTTATGTGAAAAAACAAACCGCAACCTCTGAAAAAACCTTAAACTAAAAATTACAAAATTGCTAGTTCTTAAAAAACAAGTTCTGGCATAGAAAATAAAACCGACTTTTCCCGAGTTTTTAAAGTAAAAATTTCGAAAAAAAAATGTCACAACAAT
>NW_023005027.1:0-601 GCF_900245975.1 Drosophila guanche | reverse complement strand
GAAAAGTTGATTGATTCTGCTATAAAATGGATCCAAACTCTGTGTGGGTTTGGCCTACCGTCTCGGTAAAGCTTTAAAATGCAAAAATGTTCATTTTTGTGAGGTATTTGGACGAAATTTTGACTTTAAAAACTTGGGTTTATTTTCTATGGCAGAACTTGTTTTTTTAAGAACTTATTAAGAAAGTAATTTTAAGTTTAAGGTTTTTTCAGAGGTTGTGGTTTGTTTTTTCACATAACTTAAGTATCTTAATTTTGGTTGTAAAAAACTTTGATTATCTAAAAATTGGATTGATACTTCTATAAAATGGATCCAAACTGTGTGGTTTTGGCCTACCGTCTGGGTAAAGCTTTGAAATGCAAAAATGTTGATTGATGTGAGATTTTTTTTTTTCGATATTTTTACTTTAAAAACTCGGGAAAAGTTGGGTTTATTTTCTATGGCAAAACTTGTTTTTTAAGAACTAGTAATTTTGTAGTTTTTAGGTTAAGGTTTTTTCAGAGGTTGTGGTTTGTTTTTTTAAGTAACTTAAGTATCTTAGATCTGGTTGCAAAAAAACTTTGATTATCTGAAAAGTTTATTGATTCTGCTATAAAATGGA
>NW_023005026.1:0-601 GCF_900245975.1 Drosophila guanche | reverse complement strand
GTATCTTAATTTTGGTTGTAAAAAACTTTGAATATCTGAAAAGTGGATTGATACTTCTATAAAATGGATCCAAACTGTGTGGTTTTGGCCTACCGGCTGGGTAAAGCTTTGAAATGCAAAAATGTTGATTGATGTGAGATTTTTTTTTTTCGATATTTTTACTTTAAAAACTCGGGAAAAGTTGGGTTTATTTTCTATGGAAGAACTTTTCTTTTAAGAACTTATTAAGGAAGTAATTTTTAGTTTAAGGTTTTTTTTAGAGCTTGCGGTTAGTTTTTTTTTCATAACTTAAGTATCTTAGATCTGGTTGCAAAAAAACTTTGATTATCTGAAAAGTTGATTGATTCTGCTAAAAAATGGATCCAAACTCTGTGTGGTTTTGGCCTACGGTCTCGGAAAAGCTTTGAAATGCAAAAATGTGAATTGTTGTGAGATTTTTTTTTTTCGAAATTTTGACTTTAAAAACTCGGGAAAAGTTGGTTTTATTTTCTATGGCAGAACTTGTTTTTTAAGAACTAACAATTTTGTAATTTTTAGTTTAAGGTTTTTTCAGAGGTTGCGGTTCGTTTTTTCACATAACTTAAGTATCTTAATTTTGGTT
>NW_023005025.1:0-601 GCF_900245975.1 Drosophila guanche | reverse complement strand
GGGGGGGGGGGTGGGTAAAAGTCGGTAGAGGCATAGGGACGGCAGAGGCAGAGGCCGAGTGAAGCAGAGTGTGAATGAGATAATGTGAAAAGAACAACTAAAGCTGCAGGACAGTGTGAGTTTAGCCACTGTTAATTAATTTCTTCTTTCTGGCTATAATAATGATCCAATCGGATCCAAATTTATTGATCTGATAGATATGGCCATTCTCTATAGAATTGCGTTTTTAGTTTTCTTTTATCTTTAAAATTGTAGATTTGGGAGGTTTTCGCTTTTTTGCGTGGGTGGAAGGGGGCGGGGACATTTTTTAAATACACTTGTAACAGTGTGAGCATACAGAAGTCTGGATGCAAAATTTGGTGGCTCTAACTTTTATAGTCTCTGAGATTCAAGTGCTCAACAAGACGGACGGACAGACGGACGGACAGACAGGGGTCAATCGACTCGGCTATTGATGGTGATCAAGAATATATACACTTTATGGGGTCGAAAACGATTCCTTCTGTGTGTTACATACATTAACTTTGTGCACAAATACAATATACCCTATTTACTCTTCGAGTACCGGGTATAAAACAAATATAAGCTGCGTAAGGGCGGG
>NW_023005024.1:0-601 GCF_900245975.1 Drosophila guanche | reverse complement strand
GAACTTATTAAGGAAGTAATTTTAAGTTTAAGGTTTTTTCAGAGGTTGCGGTTTGTTTTTTCACATAACTTAAGTATCTTAATTTTGGTTGTAAAAAACTTTGATTATCTGAAAAGTTGATTGCTACTGGTATAAAATGAGATTTTGGTTGTGGTGAGGTTGTGAGATTTTTTTTTCGATATTTTTACTTTTTTCAGAGGTTGCGGTTTGTTTTTTCACATAACTTAAGTATCTTAATTTTGGTTGTAAAAAACTTTGATTATCTGAAAAGTTGATTGCTACTGGTATAAAATGAGATTTTGGTTGTGGTGAGGTTGTGAGATTTTTTTTTCGATATTTTTACTTTTTTCAGAAGTTGCGGTTTTTTTCTCACATAAATTAAGTATCTTAATTTTCGTTGTAAAAAACTTAGATTATCTGAAAACATGATTAATACTGCTATAAAATGGATCCAAACTCTGTGTGGTTTTGGCCTACCGTCTGGGTAAAGCTTTGAAATGCAAAAATGTTGATTGTTGTGAGATTTCTTGTTTTCGAAATTTTGACTTTAAAAACTCGGGAAAATTCGGGTTTATTTGCTATGCCAGAACTTGTTTTTTAA
>NW_023005023.1:0-601 GCF_900245975.1 Drosophila guanche | reverse complement strand
TATCTTAATTTTGGATGTAAAAAACTTTGATTATCTGAAAAGTTGATTGATACTGCTATTAAATGGATCTAAACTGTTTGTGGTTTTGGCCTACGGTCTCGGAAAAGCTTCGAAATGCAAAAATGTTGATTGTTGTGAGATTTTTTTTTTCGAAATTTTGACTTTAAAAACTCGGGAAAAGTTGCTTTTATTTTCTATGGCAGAACTTGTTTTTTAAGAACTAGTAATTTTGTAATTTTTAGTTTAAGGCTTTTCAGAGGTTGTGGTTTGTTTTTTCACATAACTTAAGTATCTTAATTTTGGATGTAAAAAACTTTGATTATCTGAAAAGTTGATTGATACTGCTATTAAATGGATCCAAACTTTTTGTGGTTTTGGCCTACCGTCTCGGAAAAGCTTTGGAATGCAAAAATGTTGATTTTTGTGAGATTTTTTTTTCTCGAAATTTTGACTTTAAAAACTCGGGAAAAGTTGGTTTTATTTTCTATGGCAGAACTTGTTTTTTAAGAACTAGCAATTTTGTAATTTTTAGTTTAAGGTTTTTTCAAAGGTTGCGGTTCGTTTTTTCACATAACTTAAGTTATTAAATGGCTCTAAACTG
>NW_023005022.1:0-601 GCF_900245975.1 Drosophila guanche | reverse complement strand
TGTAAAGAACTTTGATTATCTGAAAAAGTTGATTGATACTGATATAAAGTGGATCCAAACTCTGTGTGGTTTTGGTCTACCGTCTGGGTAAAACTTTGAAATGCAAAAATGTTGATTTTTGTGAGGTATTTTTTACGAAATTTTGACTTTAAAAACTCGGGAAAAGTCGGATTTATTTTCTATAACAGAACTTATTTTTGTAGAATTTATTAAGTATGTAATTTTTTGTTGAATGTGTTTTCAGAGATTGCGTTTTGTTTTTCGCATAACTTTAGTATCTTACATCTGGTTGCAAAAAACTTTGATTTTCTGAAAAGTTGAATGATGCTGCTATAAAATGGATCCAAACTGTGTATGGTGTTGGCCTACCGTCTCGGAAAATCTTTGAAATACAAAAATGTTGATTTTTGTGAAATATTTTTTACGAAATTTTGACTTTAAAAATTCGGGAAAAGTCGGGTTTATTTTCTATGGCAGAACTTTTTTTTTAAGAATTTATTAAGTATGTAATTTTTTGTTGAATGTTTTTTCAGAGGTTGCGTTTTGTTTTTCACATAACTTTAGTATCTTAGATCTGGTTGCAAAAACCTTTGATTATTTG
>NW_023005021.1:0-601 GCF_900245975.1 Drosophila guanche | reverse complement strand
TTATGGCAGTATCAATCAACTTTTCAGATAATCAAAGTTTTTTACAACCACAGTTAAGATACTTAAGTTATGTGAAAAAACAAACCGAAACCGCTGAAAAAACCTTAAACTAAAAATTACAAAATTGCTAGTTCTTAAAAAACAAGTTCTGCCATAGAAAATAAAACCGACTTTTCCCGAGTTTTTAAAGTTAAAACTTCGAAAAAAAGAAATCTCACAACAATCAACATTTTTGCATTTCAAAGCTTTTCCGAGACCGTAGGCCAAAACCACAAACAGTTTCGATCCACTTTATAGCAGTATCAATCAACTTTTCAGATAATCAAAATTTTTTACAACCAAAATTAAGATACTTAAGTTATGTGAAAAAACGAACCGCAACCTCTGAAAAAACCTTAAACGAAAAATTACAAAATTGCTAGTTCTTAAAAAACAAGTTCTGCCATAGAAAATAAAACCAACTTTTCCCGAGTTTTTAAAATCAAAATTTCGAAAAAAAAAATCTCACAACAATCCACATTTTTGCATTTCAAAGCTTTTCGAGACGGTAGGCCAAAACCACTCAGAGTTTGGATCCATTTTATGGCAGTATCAATCAACT
>NW_023005020.1:0-601 GCF_900245975.1 Drosophila guanche | reverse complement strand
AATGGATTCAAACTGTTTGTGGTTTTGGCCTACGGTCTCGGAAAAGCTTTGAAATGAAAAAATTTTGATTGTTGTGAGATTTTTTTTCTCGAAATTTTGACTTTAAAAACTCGGGAAAAGTCGGTTTTATTTTCTATGGCAGAACTTGTTTTTTAAGAACTAGCAATTTTGTAATTTTTAGTTTAAGGTTTTTTCAGAGGTTTCGGTTTGTTTTTTCACATAACTTAAGTATCTTAACTGTGGTTGTAAAAAACTTTGATTATCTGAAAAGTTGATTGATACTGCCATAAAATGGATCCAAACTCTGAGTGGTTTTGGCCTACCGTCTCGAAAAGCTTTGAAATGCAAAAATGTGGATTGTTGTGAGATTTTTTTTTTCGAAATTTTGATTTTAAAAACTCGGGAAAAGTTGGTTTTATTTTCTATGGCAGAACTTGTTTTTTAAGAACTAGCAATTTTGTAATTTTTAGTTTAAGGTTTTTTCAGAGGTTGCGGTTCGTTTTTTCACATAACTTAAGTATCTTAATTTTGGTTGTAAAAAATTTTGATTATCTGAAAAGTTGATTGATACTGCTATAAAGTGGATCGAAACTGTTTGTGG
>NW_023005019.1:0-601 GCF_900245975.1 Drosophila guanche | reverse complement strand
CGGGTTTATTTTCTATGGCAGAACTTGTTTTATAGGAACTTATTAAGGTTATAATTTTTAGTTTAAGGTTTTTTCAGAGGTTGCGGTTTAATTTTTTACATAACTTAACTATCTTAGATCTGGTTGCAAAAAACTTTGATTATCTGAAAAGTTGATTGATTCTGTCATAAACTGGATCCAAACTCTTTGTGGTTTTGTCCTACCGTCTCGGTAAAGCTTTAAAATGCAAAAATGTTCATTTTTGTGAGGTATTTGGACGAAATTTTGACTTTAAAAACTCGGGTTTATTTTCTATGGCAGAACTTGTTTTGTAAGAACTTATTAAGAAAGTAATTTTAAGTTTAAGGTTTTTTCAGAGGTTGCGGTTTGGTTTTTCACATAACTTAAGTATCTTAATTTTGATTGTAAAAAACTTTGATTATCTGAAAAGTTGATTGATACTGCTATAAAATGGATCCAAACTGTTTGTTGTTTTGGCCTACCGTCTGGGTAAAGCTTTGAAATGCAAAAATGTTGATTGATGTGAGATTTTATTTTTCGATATTTTTACTTTAAAAACTCGGGAAAAGTCGGGTTTATTTTCTATGGCAGAACTTGTTTT
>NW_023005018.1:0-602 GCF_900245975.1 Drosophila guanche | reverse complement strand
AAATTTCGAAAAAAAAAATCTCACAACAATCAACATTTTTGCATTTGAAAGCTTTACCCAGACGGTAGGCCAAAACCACACAGAGTTTGGGTCCATTTTATAGCAGAATCAATCAACTTTTCAGATAATCAAAGTTTTTTGCATCCAGATACTAGATACTTAAGTTATGTGAAAAAAAACCGCAACCTCTGAAAAAACAATAAACAAAAAATTACAAAATTGTTAGTTCTTAAAAAACAATATCTGCCATAGAAAATAAACCCGACTTTTCCCGAGTTTTTAAAGTCAAAATTTCGAAAACATAAAATCTCACAACAATCAACATTTTTGCATTTCAAAGCTTTACCCAGACGGTAGGCCAAAACCACACAGAGTTTGGATCCATTTTATAGCAGTATCAATAAACTTTTCAGATAATCGAAGCTTTTTACAACCAGATCTAAGATACTTAAGTTATGTGAAAAAACAAACCGCAACCTCTGAAAAAACCTTAAACTAAAAATTACATCCTTAATAAGTTCCTTAAAAAAAAACAAGTTCTGCCATAGAAAATAAAACCGACTTTTCCCAAGTTTTTAAAGTCAAAATTTCAAAACAAAAAA
>NW_023005017.1:0-602 GCF_900245975.1 Drosophila guanche | reverse complement strand
TTTCATATGAAATAGGCATTGTTTTAATATAAATACAAGATGTATATTGGTTATGATGGTTGATTGGGCATGTTTCCCATATACATGTATAATATAACTTCAGCATGATTTGATTATGAAGAAACGATAAGGTACGATATGATATACTGTACTGTATGGCCTTTCATATGAAATGGGCATTGTATTGATATAAATACAAGATGTAAATTGGTTATAATGGTTGATTGGGCATGTTTCCCATATACATGTATAATATAACTTCAGCATGATTTGATTATAAAGAAACGATAATGTACGATATGATATTCTGTATGATTTTTCATATGTTAGCCGTGACCCTGGGGAAAAACCTGTATATGCACTGGTGTCCGACTTGATATATATCATCTGATGAAAAATTTTTAATTTTGTCTTTACATATGATATGGGGGAAAATACCTAGCTGACAATGTCTGATACTTTATTTGGTTGGATATGTATATAGTTGTTACTATATATGAATAACATTGAAGTGTTTGTGTTTTTCTTTTATTAAAATACTAGAAGAAATTACTGTTAAGGGGAACTCCCTGATGTAGGCACCCGATTTGCGGAAGCCGTGG
>NW_023005016.1:0-602 GCF_900245975.1 Drosophila guanche | reverse complement strand
TTAAAGTCCAAATTTCGTAATAAATACCTCACAAAAATCAACATATTTGCATTTCAAATCTGTATATTTCCCAGACGGTAAAGCAAAAACACAAAGTGTTTGGAACCAAAACCACACAGAGTTTGGATCCACTTGATAGCAGTATGAATAAACTTTTCAGATAAACAAAGTTCCATACAACCAGATCTAAGATAACTAGGTTATGTGAAAAAAACAAAACTCAACCTCAAAATCAAATTTTCGAAAAAAAAAAAGAAATCTAACATCAATCAACATTTTTGCATTTCAAAGCTTTACCCAGACGGTAGGCCAAAACCACACAGTTTGGATCCTTTTTATAGCAGTATCAATCAACTTTTCAGATAATCAAAGTTTTTTACTACCAAAATTAAGATACTTAAGCTATGTGAAAAAACAAACCACAACCTCTGAAAAAACCTTAAACTAAAAATTACAAAATTGCTAGTTCTTAAAAAACAAGATCTGCCATAGAAAATAAAAGCGACTTTTCCCGAGTTTTTAAAGTCGAAATTTCGAAAAAAAAAAATCTCACAAAAATCAACATTTTTGCATTTCAAAGCTTTTCCGAGACGGTAGGCCAA
>NW_023005015.1:0-602 GCF_900245975.1 Drosophila guanche | reverse complement strand
CCGAGTGAAGCAGAGTGTGAATGAGAGAATATGAAAAGAACAACAAAAGCTGCAGGACAGTGTGGGTTTAGCCACTGCTAATTAATTTCTTCTTTCTGGCTATAATAATGATCCAATCGGATCCCAATTTATTGATCTGATAGATATGACCATTCCCTACAGAATGGCGTTTTTAGTTTTCTTCTATCTTTAAAATTGTTGATTTGGGAGGTTTTCGCTCTTTTGCGGGGGCGGAATGGGGCGGGGCACATTTTTTAAATACACTTGTAACAGTGTGTGCATACAGAAGTCTGGATGCAAAATTTGGTAGCTCTAGCTTTTATAGTCTCTGAGATTCAGGTGCTCAAAAAGACGGACAGACAGACGGAAGGACAGACGGACGGACAGACAGGGCTCAATCGATGTGGTTAAAAGTCGGCAGAGGCAGAGGGACGGCAGAGGCAGAGGCCGAGTGAAGCAGAGTGTGAATGAGAGAATGTGAAAAGAACAACAAAAGCTGCAGGACAGTGTGGGTTTAGCCACTGCTAATTAATTTCTTCTTTCTGGCTATAATAATGATCCAATCGGATCCCAATTTGGTGATCTGATAGATATGGCCATTC
>NW_023005014.1:0-602 GCF_900245975.1 Drosophila guanche | reverse complement strand
TATCTTAATTTTGGTTGTAAAAAACCTTGATTATCTAAAAAGTTGATTGATACTGCTATAAAGTGGATCCAAACTCTGTGTGCTTTTGGCCTACCGTCTCGGAAAAGCTTTGAAATGCAAAAATGTGGATTTTTGTGAGATTTTTTTTTTCGAAATTTTGACTTTAAAAACTTGGGAAAAGTTGGTTTTATTTTCTATGCCAGAACTTGTTTTTTAAGAACTAGCAATTTTGTACAACAATCTTAATTTTGGTTGTAAAAAATTTTTATTATCTGAAAAGTTGATTGATACTTCTATAAAATGGATCCAAACTGTGTGGTTTTGGCCTACCGTCTGGGTAAAGCTTTAAAATGCAAAAATGTTGATTGAAGTGAGAATTTTTTTTTTTTTTTTCGATATTTTTACTTTAAAAATTCGGGAAAAGTCGGGTTTATTTTCTATGGCAGAACTTGTTTTTTAGGAACTTATTAAGGATGTAATTTTTAGTTTTAGGTTTTTTCAGAGGTTGCGGTTCGTTTTTTCACATAACTTAAGTATATTAATTTTGGATGTAAAAAACTTTGATTATCTGAAAAGTTGATTGATACTGCTATAAAATGGAT
>NW_023005013.1:0-602 GCF_900245975.1 Drosophila guanche | reverse complement strand
CCTAAAAAAGAAGTTCTGCCATAGAAAATAAACCCGACTTTTCCCGAGTTTTTAAAGTCAAAATTTGGAAAAAAAAATCTCACAACAATCAACATTTTTGCATTTCAAAGCTTTTCCGAGACGGTACGCCAAAACCACACAGAGTTTGGATCCATTTTATAGCAGGATCAATCAACTTTTTAGATAATCAAAGTTTTTTACAACAAAAATTAAGATACTTAAGTTATGTGAGAAAACAAACCGCAACCTCTGAAAAAACCTTAAAATAAAACTTACCTCCTTAATAAGTTCCTAAAAAAGAAGTTCTGCCATAGAAAATAAACCCGACTTTTCCCGAGTTTTTAAAGTCAAAATTTGGAAAAAAAAAATCTCACAACAATCAACATTTTTGCATTTCAAAGCCTTTCCGAGACGGTACGCCAAAACCACACAGAGTTTGGATCCATTTTATAGCAGTATCAATCGACTTTTCAGATAATCAAAGTTTTTTACAGCCAAAGTTAAGATACTTAAGTTATGTGAAAATACAAAGCGCAACCTCTGAAAAAACCTTAAACTTAAAATTACTTACTTACCTAGTTCTTAAAAAACAAGTTCTGCCA
>NW_023005012.1:0-602 GCF_900245975.1 Drosophila guanche | reverse complement strand
GTGAGATTTTTTTTTCGATATTTTTACTTTAAAAACTCGGGAGAAGTCGGTTTTATTTTCTATGCCAGAACTTGATTTTTAAGAACTAGCATTTTTGTAATTTTTAGTTTAAGGTTTCTTCACATAACTTAAGTATCTTAGATCTGGTTGCAAAAAACTTTGATTATCTGAAAAGTTGATTGATACTGCTATAAAATGGATCCAAACTGTTTGTGGTTTTGGCCTACCATCTCGGAAAAGCTTTGAAATGCAAAAATGTTGATTGTTGTGAGATTTTTTGTTTTCGAAATTTGTACTTTGAAATCTCG
Organism: Drosophila guanche; assembly: GCF_900245975.1. NCBI lineage: Eukaryota > Metazoa > Arthropoda > Insecta > Diptera > Drosophilidae > Drosophila > Drosophila guanche. The sequence goes on along the minus strand of NW_023005012.1, from coordinate 294 downwards.
GGTTTATTTTCTATGGCAGAACTTGTTTTTTAAGAACTTATTAAGGAAGTAATTTTAAGTTTATGGATTTTTCAGAGGTTGCGGTTTGTTTTTTCACATAACTTAAGTATCTTAATTTTGGTTGTAAAAAACTTTGATTATCTGAAAAGTTGATTGATACTGCTATAAAATGGATTCAAAGTGTTTGTGGTTTTGGCCTACCGTCTGGGTAAAGCTTTGAAATGCAAAAATGTTGATTGATGTGAGATTTTTTTTTTCGCTATTTTTACTTTAAAAACTCCGGAAAAGTCGGGT
>NW_023005011.1:0-602 GCF_900245975.1 Drosophila guanche | reverse complement strand
TTCCATAGAAAATAAACCCGACTGTTCCCGAGTTTTTAAAGTCAATATTTCGACAATAAAAATCTAACAACAATCAACATTTTTGCATTTCAAAGCTTTTCCCAGACGGTAGACCAAAACCACAAAGAGTTTGGATCCATTTTATAGCAGTATCAATCAACTTTTCAGATAATTAAAGTTTTTTACAACCAAAATAAAGATACTTAAGTTATGTGAAAAAACAAACCGCAACCTATGAAAAATCAAAGTAATCAAAGTTCTTTAAAACCAGGTCTAAGATGGTTAAGTTATGTGAAAAAACAAACTGCTACTTCTAAAAAACCTTAAACAAAAAAGTAAAAAACTTTGAAAATTTTTAAAAGAAAAGTTCTTCCATAGAAAATAAACCCGACTTTTCCCGAATTTTTAAAATCAAAATTTTGTAAAAAATACCTCACAAAAATCAACATTTTTGCATTTCAAAGCTTTACCCAGACGGTAGGCCAAAACCACACAGAGTTTGGATCCATATTATAGCAGTATCAATCAACTTTTCAGATAATCAAAGTTTTTTACAACCAAAATTAAGATACTTAAGTTATGTGAAAAAACAAACCGCAACC
>NW_023005010.1:0-602 GCF_900245975.1 Drosophila guanche | reverse complement strand
GTCGCCGATGGATCCAGCAGTTGTAATCGTCTGGAGAACGCCTCTCCCGCGTATCTGTCCAAAAGCTGCATCCTCTCCTGTGAAGCCACCACTTCCGAGAAGGTCCACTCGCCATCAGTAAGCTGCATTCCTAATCCATCGAGGTCTCGCATATCCGCATAAAGGGGACAAACACATAAGACGTGCTGCCAATCCTCGCATTCCTCCTCTCTCAGCATGCATTCATCCAGTCGCGCCATCTTCTGCTTCCAGCTTCGATTTGCCAAGTCTTCGCCGTATACTCTCCTCCAGTGGGTAGCCACGCTTTAGCTTGAATTTGATTGCCAGGAGTCTGGCGACCAGGTCAAGCGGGGGGGCTCCAGCAAGTACTTGCAGTGCTATGGTGGACACTGTACGGCATACCGGTAGGCATCCAATCAGGATGATCCTTTGGCACGAAAGCAGGTGCCTCCTGGCAACTGTCTGCGTCGTCGTCGCGACAGACCAAACCGCGGCACCAAATAGTGCGCAGGGCACCATGAGTCCGGCATATATTGTCCGCCGAGCGCGGGGACTGAGACCCCAGTCGGTTCGCATTACGCGTGACAATGCCCCTACGACTC
>NW_023005009.1:0-602 GCF_900245975.1 Drosophila guanche | reverse complement strand
AACAATCCACATTTTTGCATTTCAAAGCTTTTCCGAGACGGTAGGCCAAAACCACACAGAGTTTGGATCCACTTTATAGCAGTATCAATCAACTTTTCAGATAATCAAAATTATTTACAACCAAAATTCAGATTCTTAAGTTATGTGAAAAAAAAAACCGCAACCTCTGAAAAAACCTTAAACTAAAAATTACATCCTTAATAAGTTCCTAAAAAACAAGTTCTGCCATAGAAAATAAACCCGACTTTTCCCGAGTTTTTAAAGTAAAACTATCGAAAAAAAAATCTCACATCAATCAACATTTTTGCATTTCAAAGCTTTACCCAAACGGTAGGCCAAAACCACACAGTTTGGATCCATTATATAGCAGTATCAATCAACTTTTCAGATAATCAAAGTTTTTTACAACAAAAATTAAGATACTTAAGTTATGTGAAAAAACAAACCGCAACCTCTGAAAAAACCTTAAACTAAAAATTACATCCTTAATAAGTTCTTAAAAAACAAGTTCTGCCATAGAAAATAAACCACAATCTCACTTCAATCAACATTTTTGCATTTCAAAGCTTTACCCAGACGGTAGGCCAATACCACACAGTTTG
>NW_023005008.1:0-602 GCF_900245975.1 Drosophila guanche | reverse complement strand
TTTGACTTTCTGACAAGTTGATTGATACTGCTATTAAATGGATCCAAACTGTTTGTGGTTTTGGCCCACCGTCTCGGAAAAGCTTTGAAATGCAAAAATGTTGATTGATGTGAGATTTTTTTTTTTCGAAATTTTTACTTTAAAATTTGGGAAAAGTCGGTTTTATTTTCAATGGCAGAACTTGTTTTTCAGGAACTTATTAAGGAAGTAATGTTTAGTTTAAGGTTTTTTCAGAGGTTGAGGTTTGTTTTTTTCACATAACCTAGTTATCTTAGATCTGGTTGTATGGAACTATGTTTATCTGAAAAGTTTATTCATACTGCTATCAAGTGGATCCAAACTCAGTGTGGTTTTGGTTCCAAACACTTTGTGTTTTTGCTTTACCGTCTGGGAAATATACAGCTTTGAAATGCAAAAATGTTGATTTTTGTGAGGTATTTATTACGAAATTTGGACTTTAAAAACTCGGGAAGAGTTGGGTTTATTTTCTATGGCAGAACTTGTTTTTTAAGAACTAGTAATTTTGTAATTTTTGGTTTAAGGTTTGTTCAGTGTTGTGTTTTTTCACATAACTTAAGTATCTTAATTTTGGTTGTAAAAAA
>NW_023005007.1:0-602 GCF_900245975.1 Drosophila guanche | reverse complement strand
TAAAGTCAAAATTTCGAAAAAAAAAAATCTCACAACAATCCACATTTTTGCATTTCAAAGCTTTTCCGAGACGTTAGGCCAAAACCACAAAAAGTTTGGATCCATTTAATAGCAGTATCCATCAACTTTTCAGATAATCAAGGGTTTTTACAACCAAAATTAAGATACTTAAGTTATGTGAAAAAACAAACCGCAACCTATGAAAAATCAAAGTAATCAAAGTCCTTTACAACCAGGTCTAAGATGGTTAAGTTATGTGAAAAAACAAACCGCTACTTCTAAAAAACCTTATCAATCAACTTTTCAGATAATCAAAGTTTTTTTGCAACCAGATCTAAGATACTTAAGTTATGTAAAAAAAACAAACCACAACCTCTGAAAAAACCTTAACCTAAAAATTACAAAATTACTAGTTCTTAAAAAACAAGTTCTGCCATAGAAAATAAAACCGACTTTTCCCGAGTTTTTAAGTAAAAATTTCGAGAAAAAAAAATCTCACAAAAATCAAGATTTTTGCATTTCAAAGCTTTTCCGAGACGGTAGGCCAAAACCACAAAAAGTTTGGATCCATTTAATAGCAGTATCCATCAACTTTTCAGATA
>NW_023005006.1:0-602 GCF_900245975.1 Drosophila guanche | reverse complement strand
TTAGTTTAAGGTTTTTTCAGAGGTTGCGTTTTGTTTTTTCACAAAATTTAAGTATCTTAATTTTGGTTGTAAAAAGCTTTAATTATCTGAAAAGCTGATTGATACTGCTATAAAATGGATCCAAACTCTGTGTGGTTTTGACCTACCGTCTCGGTTAAGTTTGAAATGCAAAAATGCTTATTGTTGTGAGATTTTTTTTTCCAAATTTTGACCTTAAAAACTCGGGAAAAGTCGGGTTTATTTTCTATGGCAGAACTTGTTTTTTAAGAACTTATTAAGGAAGTAAGTTTTAGTTTAAGGTTATTTTTAGAGGTTGCGGTTTGTTTTTTTTTCATAACTTAAGTATTTTTGATCTGGTTGCAAAAAACTTTGATTATTAGAAAAGTCGTGTTTATTTTCTATAGCAGAACTTTTTTTTAAGAACTTATTAAGGAAGTAATTTTTAGTTTAAAGTTTTTTTTTAGAGGTTGCGGTTTTTTTTTCATAACTTAAGTAAATTTGATCTGGTAGCAAAAAACGTTGATTACCTGAAAAGTTGATTGATTCTGCTATAAAATGGATCCAAACTCTGTGTGGTTTTGGCCTACCGTTTCGGTTAAGCT
>NW_023005005.1:0-602 GCF_900245975.1 Drosophila guanche | reverse complement strand
ATCAAGTGGATCCAAACTCTGTGTGGTTTTGGTTCCAAACACTTTGTGTTTTTGCTTTACCGTCTGGGAAATATACAGATTTGATATGCAAAAATGTTGATTTTTGTGAGGTATTTATTACGAAATTTAGACTTTAAAAACTCGGGAAGAGTTGGGTTTATTTTTTATGGCAGAACTTGTTTTTTAAGAACTAGTAATTTTGTAATTTTTGGTTTAAGGTTTGTTCAGTGTTGTGTTTTTTCACATAAATTAAGTATCTTAATTTTGGTTGTAAAAACCCTTGATTATCTGAAAAGTTGATTGATACTGCTATTAAATGGATCCAAACTTTTTGTGGTTTTGGCCTACCGTCTCGGAAAGCTTTGAAATGCAAAAATGTTGATTTTTGTGAGATTTTTTTTTCTCGAAATTTTGACTTTAAAAACTCGGGAAAAGTCGGTTTTATTTTCTATGGCAGAACTTGTTTTTTAAGAACTAGCAATTTTGTAATTTTTAGATTAAGGTTTTTTCAGAGGTTGTGGTTTGTTTTTTCACATAACTTAAGTATCTTAATTTTGGTTGTAAAAAACTTTGATTATCTGAAAAGTTGATTGATACTGATA
>NW_023005004.1:0-602 GCF_900245975.1 Drosophila guanche | reverse complement strand
AACTTACTAAGGAAGTTATTTTAAGTTTAAGGTTTTTTCAGAGGTTGCGGTTGGTTTTTTCACATAACTTAAGTATCTTAGATCTGGTTGTAAAAAACTTTGATTATCTGAAAAGTTGATTGATACTGCTATAAAATGGATCCAAACTCTGTGTGGTTGTGGCCTACCGTCTGGGTAAAGCTTTGAAATGCAAAAATGTAGATTTTTGTGAGGTATTTTTTACGAATTTTTGACTTTAAAAACTCTGGAAAAGTCGGGTTTATTTTCTATGCCAGAACTTGTTTTTTAAGAATTTATTAAGGAATTTATTTTAAGTTTAAAGTTTTTTCAAAGGTTGCGGTTGGTTTTTTCACATAACTTAAGTATCTTAGATCTGGTTGTAAAAAACTTTGATTATCTGAAAAGTTGATTGATACTGCTATAAAATGGATCCAAACTCTGTGTGGTTTTGGCCTACCGTCTGGGTAAAGCTTTGAAATGCAAAAATGTTGATTGTTGTGAGATTTTTTTTTTTCGAAATTTTGACTTTAAAAACTTGGGAAAAGTCGGTTTTATTTTCAATGGCAGAACTTGTTTTTTAGGAACTTATTAAGGATGTAATT
>NW_023005003.1:0-602 GCF_900245975.1 Drosophila guanche | reverse complement strand
GCACAGGGAAAGGCAGAGAGAGAGGCAAAGAGACAGACAGAGAGACCGGAACGACGAGACGAAGGCAGCGAGCAAGAGAGACAGGAAAAGAGACTCACAGAGATACAGGAACAGAGACAGCAGGCAGAGAGACAGGCAGAAAGGGAGGCAGAGAGACAGACAGAGGCACAGGAAGCGAGACAGCAGGCAGAGAGACAGGCAAAGAGACAGGAGGCAGAGAGCCAGGCAGAGAGACAGCAAGCAGAGGGACAGGCAGAGAGGGAGGCAAAGAGACAGACAGAGGCACAGGAAGGGAGACATCAGGTAGAGGGACAGGCAGAGAGAGAGTCAAAGAGACAGACAGAGTCACAGGAAGAGAGACATCAGGCAGAGAGACAGGCAGAGAGACACAGGAAGAGAGACAGCATGCAGAGAGACAGGTAGAGAGACAGGAAGAGAGACAGAAGGCAGAGAGACACAGGAAGAGAGACAGCAAGCAGAGGGACAGGCAGAGAGACAGACAGAGAGACAGGAGGCAGAGAGACAGGCAGAGAGACAGCAAGCAGAGGGACAGAAAGCAGAGGGACAGGAAGAGGGAGGGAGGGAGGGAGGGAGGGAGGGAG
>NW_023005002.1:0-602 GCF_900245975.1 Drosophila guanche | reverse complement strand
AACTTTTCAGATAATCAAAGTTTTTTGCAACCAGATTTAAGATATTTAAGTTATGAAAAAAAACAAACCGCAACCTCTAAAAAAAACTTTAAACTAAAAATTACTTCCTTAATAAGTTCTTAAAAAAAAGGTTCTGCCATAGAAAATAAACCCGACTTTTCTCGAGTTTTTAAAGTAAAAATTTCGAAAACAAAAAATCTCACAACAATAAGCATTTTTGCATTTCAAAGCTTAACCGAGACGGTAGGCCAAAACCACACAGAGTTTGGATCCATTTTATAGCAGTATCAATCAGCTTTTCAGATAATTAAAGTTTTTTACAACCAAAATTAAGATACTTAAATTTTGTGAAAAAACAAAACGCAACCTCTGAAAAAACCTTAAAATAAAAATGATATCCTTAATAAGTTCCTAAAAAACAAGTTCTGCCATAGAAAATAAACCCGACATTTCCCGAGTTTTTAAAGTAAGAATATCGAAAAAAAATCTCACTTCAATCAACATTTTTGCATTTCAAATCCTTACCCAGGCGGTAGGCCAACTCCACAAACAGTTTGGATCCATTTTATAGCAGTATCAATCAACTTTTCAGATAATCAAAG
>NW_023005001.1:0-602 GCF_900245975.1 Drosophila guanche | reverse complement strand
TTCTTTGCAACTAGATGTAAGTTACTTAAGCAATGTGAAAAAACAATTCGCTATCTCTGAAAAAAACTTAAACAAAAATTACTTTCTTAATAAATTCTTAAAAATAAGTTCTGCCATAGAAAATAAACCCGACTCCTCCCGAGTTTTTAAAGTCAAAATTTCGACAATAAAAATCTCACAACAATCAACATTTGTGCATTTCAAAGCTTTATCCAGAAGGTATGCCAAAACCACACACAGTTTGGATCCATTTTATGGCAGTATCAATCAACTTTTTAGATAATCAAAGTTCTTTACAGCCAGATCTAAGATACTTAAGTTATGTGAAAAAAAACCGGTACTTCTAAAAAAACCTTAAACTAAAATTTACATCCTTAATAAGTTCTTAAAAAACAAGTTCTGGCATAGAAAATAAACCCGACTTTTCCCGAGTTTTTAAAGTCAAAATTTCGACAATAAAAATCTCACAACAATCAACATTTTTGCATTTCAAAACTTTACCCAGACGGTATGCCAAAACCACACACAGTTTGGATCCACTTTATAGCAGTATCAATCAACTTTTCAGATAGTCAAAGTTCTTTGCAACCAGATCTAAGATA
>NW_023005000.1:0-602 GCF_900245975.1 Drosophila guanche | reverse complement strand
GGGCGGGGCACATTTTTTAAATACACTTGTAACAGTGTGAGCAGACAGAAGTCTGGATGCAAAATTTGGTAGCTCTAGCTTTTATAGTCTCTGAGATTCAGGTGCTCAACAAGACGGACGGACAGACGGACGGACAGACGGACAGACAGACAGGGCTCAATCGACTCGGCTATTGATGGTGATCAAGAATATATACACATTCCCTACAGAATGGCCTTTTTAATTTTCTTCTATCTTTAAAATTGTAGATTTTGGAGGTTTTCGCCCTTTTGCGGGGGCGGAATGGGGCGGGGCACATTTTTTAAATACACTTGTAACAGTGTGAGCATACAGAAGTCTGCATGCAAAAGTTAATGGCTCTAGCTTTTATAGTCTCTGAGATTCAGGTGCTCAACTAGACGGACGGACAGACGGAAGGACAGACGGACGGACAGACAGGGCTCACTCGACTCGGCTATTGATGGTGATCAAGAATATATACACTTTATGGGGTCGGAAACGATTCCTTCTGTGTGTTACATACATTAACTTTGTGCACAAATACAATATACCCTATTTACTCTTCGAGTACCGGGTATAAAACAAATCTAAGGGTGGGGGGG
>NW_023004999.1:0-602 GCF_900245975.1 Drosophila guanche | reverse complement strand
TCGAAATTTTGACTTTAAAAACTTGGGAAAAGTTGGTTTTATTTTCTATGGCAGAACTTGTTTTTTAAGAACTAGCAATTTTGTAATTTTTAGTTTAAGGTTTTTTCAGAGGTTGCGGTTCGTTTTTTTCACATAACTTAAGTATCTTAATTTTGGATGTAAAAAACTTTGATTATCTGAAAAGTTGATTGATACTGCTTTTAAATGGATTCAAACTGTTTGTGGTTTTGGCCTACGGTCTCGGAAAAGCTTTGAAATGAAAAAATGTTGATTGTTGTGAGATTTTTTTTTCGAAATTTTGACTTTAAAAACTCGGGAAAAGTCGGTTTTATTTTCTATGGCAGAACTTGTTTTTTAAGAACTAGCAATTTTGTAATTTTTAGTTTAAGGTTTTTTCAGAGGTTGCGGTTCGTTTTTTCACATAACTTAACTATCTTAATTTTGGTTGTAAAAAATTTTGATTATCTGAAAAGTTGATTGATACTGCTATAAAGTGGATCCAAACTCTGTGTGGTTTTGGCCTACCGTCTCGGAAAAGCTTTGAAATGCAAAAATGTGGATTGTTGTGAGATTTTTTTTTTTCGAAATTTTGACTTTAAAAA
>NW_023004998.1:0-602 GCF_900245975.1 Drosophila guanche | reverse complement strand
GGGTTGGTTTAAAGTCGGCAGAGGCAGAGGGACGAGAGAGGCAGAGGCCGAGTGAAGCAGAGTGTGTATGAGAGAATGTGAAAAGAACAACAAAAGCTGCAGGACAGTGTGGGTTTAGCCACTGCTAATAAATTTCTTCTTTCTGGCTATAATAATGATCCAATCGTATCCCAATTTGGTGATCTGATAGATACGGCCATTCCCTACAGAATGGCGTTTTTAGTTTTCTTCTATCTTTAAAATTGTAGATTTGGGAGGTTTTCGCCCTTTTGCGGGGGCAGAATGGGGCAGGGCACATTTTTTAAATACACTTGTAACAGTGTGAGTATACAGAAGTCTGGATGCAAAATTTGGTGGCTCTAGCTTTTATAGTCTCTGAAATTCAGGTGCTCAACAAGACGGACGGACAGACGGACGGACAGACAGGGCTCAATCGACTCGGCTATTGATGGTGATCAAGAATATATACACTTTATGGGGTCGGAAACGATTCCTTCTGTGTGTTACATACATTAACTTTGTGCACAAATACAATATACCCTATTTACTCTTCGAGAACCGGGTATACAACAAATATAAGCTGCGAGAGGGGGGGGGGGGGG
>NW_023004997.1:0-602 GCF_900245975.1 Drosophila guanche | reverse complement strand
AGATACTTAAGTTATGTGAAAAAACAAACCGCAACCTCTGAACAAACCTTAAACCAAAAATTACAAAATTACTAGTTCTTAAAAAACAAGTTCTGCCATAGAAAATAAACCCGACTTTTCCAGAGATTTTAAAGTCAAAATGTCGTAAAAAATACCTCACAAAAATCAACATGTTTGCATTTCAAAGATTTAACCAAACGGTAGGCTAAAACCACACAGAGTTTGGATCCACTTTATAGCAGTATCAGTCAACTTTTTAGATAATCAAAGTTCCTTACAACCAGATCTAAGATACTAAGGTTATGTGAAAATACAAACCGCTACCTCTGAAAAAACCTTAAAAAAAATATATCATACATAATAAGTTCTTAAAAAAAAGTTCTGCCATTGAAATAATCCCAACTTTTTCGTGTTTTTAAAATCAAAGATTCCAAAAAAATACCTCACAAAAATCTACATATTTACATTTTAAAGCTTTATATTACCCAGGCGGTAGGTCAAAACCACAAGCAGTTTACCTTCACTTTTTATCTGCACCAATCAGCTTTCCAGACAATCAAAGTTTTTTACAACCAGGTCTAAGATACTTAAGTTACGTGAAA
>NW_023004996.1:0-602 GCF_900245975.1 Drosophila guanche | reverse complement strand
GGTTGTGGTGAGGTTGTGAGGTTTTTTTTCTCGATATTTTTACTTTTTTCATAAGTTGCGGTTTGTTTTCTCACATAAGTTAAGTAGCTTAATTTTCGTTGTAAAAACTTTGATTATCTGAAAACATGATTAATACTGCTATAAAATGGATCCAAACTCTCTGTGGTTTTGGCCTACCGTCTGGGTAAAGCTTTGAAATACAAAAATTTTGATTGTTGTGAGATTTTTTGTTTTCGAAATTTTGACTTTAAAAACTTGGGAAAAGTCGGGTTTATTTTCTATGCCAGAACTTGTTTTTTAAGAACTAACAATTTTGTAATTTTTTGTTTAATGTTTTTTCAGAGGTTGCGGTTTGTTTTTTTCACATAACTTAAGTATCTAAGATCTGGTTGCAAAAAACTTTTATTATCTGAAAAGTTGATTGATACTACTATAAAATGGATCCAAACTCTGTGTGGTTTTGGCCTACCGTCTCGGAAAAGCTTTGAAATGCAAAAATGTTGATTGATGTGAGATTTTTTTTTCGATATTTTTACTTCAAAAATTCCGGGAAAAGTCGGGTTTAATTTCTATGGCAGAACTTGTTTTTTAGTAACTTATTA
>NW_023004995.1:0-602 GCF_900245975.1 Drosophila guanche | reverse complement strand
TTTTTTAAGAACTAGCAATTTTGTAATTTTTAGTTTAAGGTTTTTTCAGAGGTTGCAGTTTGTTTCTTCACATAACTTAAGTATCTTAATTTTGGTTGTAAAAAATTTTGATTATTTGAAAAGTTGATTGATACTGCTATTAAAAGGATCCAAACTTTTGTGGTTTTGGCCTACCGTCTCGAAAAGCTTTGAAATGCAATCATGTTGATTTTTGTGAGGTATTTTTTACAACATTTTGACTTTAAAAATTCGGGAAAAGTCGGGTTTATTTTCTATGGAAGAACTTTTCTTTTAAAAATTTTCAAAGTTTGTTACTTTTTTGTTTAAGGTTTTTTAGAAGTAGCGGTTTGTTTTTTCACATAACTTAAGTATCTTAATTTTGGTTGTAAAATCAAAAATCATCATCTGAAAAGTTGATTGATTCTGCTATAAAATGGATCCAAACTCTGTGTGGGTTTGGCCTACCGTCTCGGTAAAGCTTTAAAATGCAAAAATGTTGATTGTTGTGAGATTTTTTTTTTCGAAATTTTGACTTTAAAAACTTGGGTTTATTTTCTATGGCAGAACTTGTTTTTTTAAGAACTTATTAAGAAAGTAATTTT
>NW_023004994.1:0-602 GCF_900245975.1 Drosophila guanche | reverse complement strand
CCCAGACGGTAGGCCAAAACCACACAGAGGTTGGATCCATATTAAAGCAGTATCAATCAACTTATCAGATAATCAAAGTTTTTTACAACCAAAATTAAGATACTTAAGTTATGTGAAAAACCAACCGCAACATCTGAAAAAACCTTAAACTAAAAATTACTTCCTTAATAAGTTCCTAAAAAACAAGTTCTGCCAAAGAGAAAAAAACACGAGTTTTTAAAGTCAAAATTTCGTACAAAATACCTCACAAAAATCAACATTTTTGCATTTCAAAGCTTTTCCGAGACCGTAGGCCAAAACCACAAACAGTTTCGATCCATTTAATAGCAGTATCAATCAACTTTTCAGATAATCAAAGTTTTTTACATCCAAAATTAAGATACTTAAGTTATGTGAAAAAACAAACCGCAACCTCTGAAAAAACTTTAAACTAAAAATTACAAAACTGCTAGTTCTTAAAAAACAAGTTCTGCCATAGAAAATAAAACCAACTTTTCCCAAGTTTTTAAAGTCAAAATTTCGAAAAAAAAAAAATCTCACAACAATCCACATTTTTGCATTTCAAAGCTTTTCCGAGACGGTAGGCCAAAACCACACAGAGT
>NW_023004993.1:0-602 GCF_900245975.1 Drosophila guanche | reverse complement strand
CACAACCTCTGAAAAAACCTTAAACTTAAAATTACTTTCTTAATAAGTTCTTAAAAAACAAGTTCTGCCATAGAAAAAAACCCTAGTTTTTAAAGTCAAAATTTCGTACAAAATACCTCACAAAAATGAACATTTTTGCATTTTAAAGCTTTACCGAGACGGTAGGCCAAAACCACACAGAGTTTGAATCCATTTAATAGCAGTATCAATCAACTTTTCAGATAATCAAAGTTTTTTACATCCAAAATTAATATACTTAAGTTATGTGAAAAAACGAACCGCAACCTCTGAAAAAACCTTAAACTAAAAATTACAAAATTGCTAGTTCTTAAAAAACAAGTTCTGCCATAGAAAATAAAACCAACTTTTCCCAAGTTTTTAAAGTCAAAATTTCGAAAAAAATAAATCTCACAACAATCCACATTTTTGCATTTCAAAGCTTTTCCGAGACGGTAGGCCAAAAGCACACAGAGTTTGGATCCACTTTATAGCAGTATCAATCAACTTTTCAGTTAATCAAAATTTTTTACAACCAAAATTAAGATACTTAAGTTATGTGAAAAAACGAACCGCAACCTCTGAAAAAACCTTAAACGAAAAAT
>NW_023004992.1:0-602 GCF_900245975.1 Drosophila guanche | reverse complement strand
ATGGAAGAACTTTTCTTTTAAAAATTTTCAAAGTTTGTTACTTTTTTGTTTAAGGTTTTTTAGAAGTAGCGGTTTGTTTTTTCACATAACTTAACCATCTTAGACCTGGTTGTAAAGAACTTTGATAACTTTGAATTTTCATAGGTTGCGGTTTGTTTTTTCACATAACTTAAGTATCTTAATTTTGGTTGTAAAAAACTTTGATTATCTGAAAAGTTGTTTGATACTGCTATAAAGTGGATCCAAAATCTGTGTGCTTTTGGCCTACCGTCTCGGAAAAGCTTTGAAATGCAAAAATGTGGATTGTTGTGAGATTTTTTTTTTCGAAATTTTGACTTTAAAAACTCGGGAAAAGTTGGATTTATTTTCTATGGCAGAACTTGTTTTTTAAGAACTAGCAATTTTGTAATTTTTCGTTTAAGGTTTTTTCAGAGGTTGCGGTTCGTTTTTTCACATAACTTAAGTATCTTAATTTTGGTTGTAAAAAATTTTGATTATCTGAAAAGTTGATTGATACTGCTATAAAGTGGATCCAAACTCTGTGTGCTTTTGGCCTACCGTCTCGGAAAAGCTTTGAAATGCAAAAATGTGGATTGTTGTGA
>NW_023004991.1:0-602 GCF_900245975.1 Drosophila guanche | reverse complement strand
AGTTGTTACTATATACGAATAATATTGAAGTGTTTGTGTGTTTCTTGTATTAAAATACGAGAACAAATGACTGTTAAGGGGCACTCTCGATTGTAATCACCCGATTTGCGGAAGCCGTGGCAGAAAACCTCTATAGGGAGTGGTGTCGTGCTTGGTATATTTCATATGATGAACAATTTAAAATTTGTCCTTACATATGGTATGGGGAAAATACCTAGATGGCAATGTCTGATGCTTTATTTGGTTGGATATGTATATAATTGTTACGATATACGAATAATATTGAAGTGTTTGCGTGTTTCTTTTATTAAAATACGAGAAAAAGTGACTACTAAGAGGCACCCCTATTGAAGGCACCCGGTTTGCGGAAGCCGTGGCAAAAAACCTCTATAGGGAGTGGTGCCGTGCTTGGTATATTTCATATGATGAAAAACTTAAAATTTGTCTTTACATATGAAATGGGGAAAATACCTAGCCGGCAATGTCTGATACTTTATTTGGTTGGATATGTATATAATTGTTACTATATATAAATAATATTTAAGTGTTTGTGTATTTCTTGTATTAATATACGAGAACAAATGACTGGTAAGAGGCACTCT
>NW_023004990.1:0-602 GCF_900245975.1 Drosophila guanche | reverse complement strand
TTTTTCAGAGGTAGCGATTTGTTTTTTCACATAACTTAAGTATCCTAATTTTGGTTGTAAAAATTTTGATTATCTGAAAAGTTTATTGATACTGCTATAAAATGGATCCAAACTCTGTGTGGTTTTGGCCTACCGTCTAGGTAAAGCTTTGAAATGCAAAAATGTTTATTTTTGTGAGGTATTTTGTACGAAATTTTTACTTTAAAAACTCGGGAAAAGTCGGGTTTTTTTTCTATGGCAGAACTTTATTTTTAAGAATTTTCAAAGTTTGTACTTTTTTGTTTAAGGTTTTTTAGAAGTAGCGCTTTGTTTTTTCACATAACTTAAGTATCTTAATTTTGGTTGCAAAAAACTTTGATTATCTAAAAAGTTGAATGATACTGCTATAAAATGGATCCAAACGCTGTGTGGTTTTGGCCTACCGTCTGGGTAAAGCTTTGAAATGCAAAAATGTTGATTGTTGTGAAATTTTTTTTTCGAAAATTTTACTTTAAAAACTCGGGAAAAGTCGGGTTTTATTTTTTATGGCAGAACTTGTTTTTTAAGAATTTTCAAAGTTCGTACTTTTTTGTTTAAGGTTTTTTAGAAGTAGCGCTTTGTTT
>NW_023004989.1:0-602 GCF_900245975.1 Drosophila guanche | reverse complement strand
GGTTTGTTTTTTCACATAACTTAAGTATCTTAATTTTGGTTGTAAAAAACCTTGATTATCTAAAAAGTTGATTGATACTGCTATTAAATGGATCCAAACTGTTTGTGGTTTTGGCCTACGGTCTCGGAAAAGCTTTGAAATGCAAAAATGTTGATTGATGTGAGATTTTTTTTTCGATATTTTTACTTTAAAAACTCGGGAAAAGTTTATTTTCTATGGCAGAACTTGTTTTTTAGGAACTTATTAAGGATGTAATTTTTAGTTTAAGGTTTTTACAGAGGTTGTGGTTTGTTTTTTCACATAACTTAAGTATCTTAATTTTGGTTGCAAAAAACTTTGATTATCTGAAAAGTTGATTGATTCTGCTATAAAATGGATCCAAACTCTGTGTGGTTTTGGCCTTCCGTCTGGGTAAAGCTTTGAAATGCAAACATGTTGATTTTTGTGAGGTATTTTTTACAACATTTTGACTTTAAAAATTCGGGAAAAGTCGGGTTTATTTTCTATGGAAGAACTTTTCTTTTAAAAATTTTCAAAGTTTGTTACTTTTTTGTTTAAGGTTTTTTAGAAGTAGCGGTTTGTTTTTTCACAAACCTTAAGTA
>NW_023004988.1:0-603 GCF_900245975.1 Drosophila guanche | reverse complement strand
GTCAAAATTTCGAAAAAAAAAAAATCTCACAACAATCAACATTTTTGCATTTCAAAGCTTTTCCGAGACGGTAGGCCAAAACCACACAGAGTTTGGATCCACTTTATAGCAGTATCAATCAACTTTTCAGATAATCAAGGGTTTTTACAACCAAAATTAAGATACTTAAGTTATGTGAAAAAACAAACCACAACCTCTGGAAAAACCTTAAACTGAAAATTACAAAATTACTAGTTCTTAAAAAACAAGTTCTGCCATAGAAAATAAAACCAACTTTTCCCGAGTTTTTAAAGTCAAAATTTCGAAAAAAAAAATCTCACAACAATCAACATTTTTACATTTCAAAGCTTTTCCGAGACGGTAGGCCAAAACCACAAACAGTTTGGATCCATTTAATAGCAGTCTCAATCAACTTTTCAGTTAATCAAAGTTTTTTCCATCCAAAATTAAGATACTTAAGTTATGTGAAAAAACGAACCGCAACCTCTGAAAAAACCTTAAACTAAAAATTACAAAATTGCTAGTTCTTAAAAAACAAGTTCTGCCATAGAAAATAAAACCAAATCTCACAACAATCCACATTTTTGCATTTCAAAGCTTTTC
>NW_023004987.1:0-603 GCF_900245975.1 Drosophila guanche | reverse complement strand
CATTTTATAGCAGAATCAATCAACTTTTCAGAAAATCAAAGTTTTTTGCAACCAGATCTTAGATACTTAAGTTATGTGAAAAAAACAAACCGCAACCTCTGAAAAATCATAAAACAAAAAATTACAAAATTGTTAGTTCTTAAAAAACAAATTCTGCCATAGAAAATAAACCCGACTTTTCCCGAGTTTTTAATGTCAATATTTCGAAAAAAAAAAATCTCACAACAATCAACATTTTTGCATTTCAAAGCTTTTCCGAAACGGTAGGTCAAACCAACAAACAGTTTGGATCCATTTTATAGCAGTATCAATCAATTTTTCAGATAATCAAAGTTTTTTACAACCAAAATTAAGATACTTAAGTTATGTGAAAAAACAAACCGCCACCTCTAAAAAAACCTTACACTTAAAATGACTTCCTTAATAAGTTCTTACAAAACAAGTTCTGCCATAGAAAATAAACCCGACTTTTCCCGAGTTTTTAAAGTAAAAATATCGAAAAAAAAAATCTCACATCAATCAACATTTTTGCATTTCAAAGCTTTACCCAGACGGAAGGCCAAAACCACACAGAGTTTGGATCCATTTTATAGCAGAATCAAT
>NW_023004986.1:0-603 GCF_900245975.1 Drosophila guanche | reverse complement strand
TTGTGGTTTTGGCCTACCGTCGCGGTTAAGCTTTGTAATGCAAAATTGTTGATTGTTGTGAGATTTTTTTTCCAAATTTTGACTTTAAAAACTCGGGAAAAGTCGGGTTTATTTTCTATGGCAGAACTTGTTTTTTAGGAACTTATTAAGGATGTCATTTTTAGTTTAAGGTTTTTTCAGAGGTTGCTGTTTGTTTTTTTACATAACTTAAGTATCTTAATTTTTGTTGTAAAAAACTTTGATTATCTGAAAAGTTGATTGATACTGCTATAAAATGGATCCAAACTGTTTGTGGAGTTGGCCTACCGCCTGGGTAAGGATTTGAAATGGAAAAATGTTGATTGATGTGAGATTTTTTTTTTCGATATTCTATTCGATACTTTAAAAACTCGGGAAAAGTCGGGTTTATTTTCTATGGCAGAACTTTTTTTTAAGAACTTATTAAGGAAGTAATTTTTAGTTTAAGGTTTTTTTTTTAGAGGTTGCGGTTTTTTTTCATAACTTAAGTATCGTTGATCTGGTAGCAAAAAACTTTGATTATCTGAAAAGTTGATAGATTCTGCTATAAAATGGATCCAAACTCTGTGTGGTTTTGGCCTACCG
>NW_023004985.1:0-603 GCF_900245975.1 Drosophila guanche | reverse complement strand
ATCATATGTAAGGACAAATTTTAAATTGTTCATCATATGAAATATACCAAGCACGACACCACTCCCTATAGAGGTTTTTTGCCACGGCTTCCGCAAATCAGGCGCCTTCAATAGGGAGTGCCTCTTAGCAGTCATTTGTTCTCGTATTTTAATACAAGAAACACACAAACACTTTAATATTATTCGTAAATAGTAACAAATATATACATATCAAACCATATAAAATATCAGACATTGCCATCTAGGTGTTTTCCCCATATCATATGTAAGGACAAATTTTAAATTGTTCATCATATGAAATATACCAAGCACGACACCACTCCCTATAGAGGTTTTTTGCCACGGCTTCCGCAAATCGGGTGCCTTCAATAGGGAGTGCCTCTTAGTAGTCATTTTTTCTCGTATTTAATACAAGAAACACACAAACACTTCAATATTATTCATATATAGTAACAATTATATACATATCCAACCAAATAAAGTATCAGACATTGCCGACTAGGTATTTTCCCCATATCATATGTAAGGACAAATTTTAAATTTTTCATCATATGAAATATACCAAGCACGACACCACTCCCTATAGAGGTTTTTTGCCACGGC
>NW_023004984.1:0-603 GCF_900245975.1 Drosophila guanche | reverse complement strand
TGATACTGCTAAAAAATGGATCCAAATGCTGGATTGAAATGCAAAAATGTTGGTTGTTGTGAGATTTTTATTGTCGAAATATTGATGTCATTTTTAGTTTAAGGTTTTTTTAGAAGTAGTGGTCTGTTTTTTCACATAACTTAAGTATCTTAGATCTGGTTGCAAAAAACTTTGATTATCTTAAAGTTGATTGATACTGCTAAAAAAATTGATCCAAACTGTGTGTGGTTTTGGCCTACCGTCTGGGTAAAGCTTTTGTTGGTTGTTGTGATATTTTTATTGTCGAAATATTGACTTTAAAAACTCGGGAACTTTAGGGTTTATTTTCTATGGTAGAAATTTTTTTAGGAACTTATTAAAGATGTAATATTTAGTTTACGGTTTTTTCAGAGGTTGCGGTCTGCTTTTTCACATAACTTAAGTATCTTAGCTCTGGTTGCAAAAAACTTTGATTATCTAAAAAGTTGATTGATACTGCTAAAAAATGGATCCAAATGCTGGATTGAAATGCAAAAATGTTGGTTGTTGTGAGATTTTTATTGTCGAAATATTGATGTCATTTTTAGTTTAAGGTTTTTTTAGAAGAAGCGGTCTGTTTTTTCA
>NW_023004983.1:0-603 GCF_900245975.1 Drosophila guanche | reverse complement strand
AAAAAACAAACCACAACCTCTGAAAAAACCTTAAACTAAAAATTACAAAATTGCTAGTTCTTAAAAAACAAGTTCTGCCATAGAAAATAAACCCGACTTTTCCAGAGATTTTAAAGTCAAAATGTCGTAAAAAATACCTCACAAAAATCAACATGTTTGCATTTCAAAGCTTTACCCAGACGGTAGGCCAAACCCATACCGAGTTTGGATCCATTTTATAGCAGTATCAATCAACTTTTCCGATAATCAAAGTTTTTTACAACCACAATTAAGATACTTAAGTTATGTGAAAAAACAAGCCGCAACCTCTGAAAAAACATTAAACGAAAAGTAACAAAATTGCTAGTTCTTAAAAAACAGGATCTGCCATAGAAAATAAAACCAACTTTTCCCGAGTTTTTAATGTCAAAATTTCGAAAAAAAAAATCTCACAACAATCCACATTTTTGCATTTCAAAGCTTTTCGAGACGGTAGGCCAAAACCACAAAAAGTTTGGATCCATTTAATAGCAGTATCAATCAACTTTTCAGATAATCAAAGTTTTTTACATCCAAAATTAAGATACTTAAGTTATGTGAAAAAACGAACCGCAACCTCTGAAA
>NW_023004982.1:0-603 GCF_900245975.1 Drosophila guanche | reverse complement strand
AAGTTGATTAATACTGCTATAAAGTGGATCCAAACTCTGTGTGGTTTTGGCCTACCGTCTCGGAAAAGCTTTGAAATGCAAAAATGTGGATTGTTGTGAGATTTTTTTTTTTTGAAATTTTGACTTTAAAAACTCGGGAAAAGTTTGTTTTATATTCTATGACAGAACTTGTTTTTTAAGAACTAGTAACTTTGTAATTTTTAGTTTAAGGTTTTTTCAGAGGTTGTGGTTTGTTTTTTTACATAACTTAAATATCTTAATTTTGGTTGTAAAAAACTTTGATTATCTGAAAAGTTGATTGATACTGCTATAAAATGGATCCAAACTGTGTGGTATTGGCCTGCCGTCTGGGTAAAGCTTTGAAATGCAAAAATGTTGATTGATGTGAGATTTTTTTTTCGATGTTTTTACTTTAAAAACTCGGGAAAAGTCGGGTTTATTTTCTATGGCAGAACTTGTTTTTTACGAACTTATTAAGGATGTAATTTTTAGTTTAAGGTTTTTTCAGAGGTTGCGGTTTGTTTTTTAACATAACTTAAGAATCTGAATTTTGGTTGTAAATAATTTTGATTATCTGAAAAGTTGATTGATACTGCTATAAAG
>NW_023004981.1:0-603 GCF_900245975.1 Drosophila guanche | reverse complement strand
TTCAAGGTTTTTTCAGAGGTTGCGGTTTGTTTTTTTACATAACTTAAGTATCTTAGATCAGGTTGTAAAGAACTTTGATTATCTGAAAAGTTGATTGATACTGCTATAAAATGGATCCAAACTCTGTGTGGTTTTGGCCTATCGTCTCGGAAAAGCTTTCAAATGCAAAAATGTTGATTTTTGTGAGGTATTTTGTACGAAATTTTGACTTTAAAAACTCGGGTTTTTTTCTATGGCAGAACTTGTTTTTTAAGAACTTATTAAGGAAGTAGCTTTAAGTTTAAGGTTTTTTCAGAGGTTGCGGTTTGTTTTTTCACATAACTTAAGTATCTTAATTTTGGTTGTAAGAAACTTTTATTATCTGAAAAGTTGATTGATACTGCTATAAAATGGATCCAAACTGTTTGTGGTTTTGGCCTACCGTCTGGGTTAAGCTTTGAAATGCAAAAATGTGGATTGATGTGAGATTTTTTTTTCGATATTTTTACTTTAAAAACTCGGGAAAAGTCGGGTTTATTTTCTATGGCAGAACTTGTTTTTTAGGAACTCATTTAGGTTGTAATTTTTAGTTTAAGGTTTTTTCAGAGGTTGCGGTTTGTTTTT
>NW_023004980.1:0-603 GCF_900245975.1 Drosophila guanche | reverse complement strand
AAAAGCTCGGGAAAAATCGGGTTTATTTACCATGGCAGAACATGTTTTTTAAGAACTTATTAAGGAAGTAACTTTTAGTTTAAGGTTTTTTCAGAGGTTGCGGTTTGTTTTTTCATATAACTTAAGTTTCTTAATTTTGGTTGTAAAAAACTTTGATTATCTGAATAGTTGATTGATACTGCTATAAAATGCATCCAAACTCTGTGTGGTTTTGGCCTACCGTCTCGGAAAAGCTTTCAAATGCAAAAATGTGGATTGTTGTGAGATTTTTTTTTGTCGAATTTTTGACTTTAAAAACTCGGGAAAAGTCGGCTTTATTGAACTTGTTTTTTAAGAACTATCAATTTTTAATTTTTAGTTTAAGGGGTTTTCAGAGGTTGCGGTTTGTTTTTTCACATAACTTGAGTATTTTAGATCTGATTGCAAAAAACTTTGATTATCTGAAAAGTTGATTGATTCTACTATAAAATGGATCAAAACTCTGTGTGGTTTTGGCCTACCGTCTGGGTAAAGCTTTGAAATGGAAATATGTTGATTTTTGTGAGGTATAATTTACGAATTTTTGACTTTAAAAACTCGGGAAAAGTCGGTTTTATTTTCTAT
>NW_023004979.1:0-603 GCF_900245975.1 Drosophila guanche | reverse complement strand
ATTGTTGTGAGATTTTTTTTTTTCGAATTTTTTACTTTAAAAACTCGGGAAAAGTTGGTTTTATTTTCTATGGCAGAACTTGTTTTTTAAGAACTAGCAATTTTGTAATTTTTCGTTTAAGGTTTTTTCAGAGGTTGCTGTTCGTTTTTTCACATAACTTAAGTATCTTAATTTTGGTTGTAAAAAATTTTGATTATCTGAAAAGTTGATTGATACTGCTATAAAGTGGATCCAAAATCTGTGTGCTTTTGGCCTACCGTCTCGGAAAAGCTTTGAAATGCAAAAATGTGGATTGTTGTGAGATTTTTTTTTTCGAAATTTTGACTTTAAAAACTTGTGAAAAAATGGTTTTATTTTCTATGGCAGAACTTGTTTTTTAAGAACTAGCAATTTTGTAATTTTTTTTTAAGGTTTTTTCAGAGGTTGCGGTTCGTTTTTTCACTTAAATTAAGTATATTAATTTTGGATGTAAAAAACTTTGATTATCTGAAAAGTTGATTGATACTGCTATTAAATGGATTCAAACTCTGTGTGGTTATGGCCTACCGTCTCGGTAAAGCTTTAAAATGCAAAAATGTTCATTTTTGTGAGGTATTTTGTACG
>NW_023004978.1:0-603 GCF_900245975.1 Drosophila guanche | reverse complement strand
CTTAATTCGAAATTTTGATTGGTCCGCTCTGTACTTGTGCAGTGACGTCATTGAAGGCACAAACATTTTTTACAATGTACTTGACACAATTTTTGACACGTGTGTCCCACTTTCATGTCCGACTAGATCTGCGAAACCTCCTTGGTTCACCAAAGAGTTATCCAGTCTAAAAAATCTAAAATCAAGACTATTTAAAAAAGCTCAAGAAGTTGGTTCTCCCTCTTCTCTTTCTAATTACTTAATAGCTCGGTCAAACTTCACTGTTCTTAATCCTCAATGCTATAGGAACTACCTCCTTCGATGCAGGATACGTTTTTCAAAGGACCCTAAACAGTTTTACAGCTTCGTAAACAGTAAGCGTAGAACGTCCGCACATCCATCCTCGCTATCATTCTTGAATATGCCGGCAAACAATGATCAGGCAATCGCCGATCTTTTTGCAAAATTTTTTCAAACCACATATTCCCAGGAAAGCTACCCAGGTCATATGTATCCATATAGTTTACCAAGGTCGAATGGCATTTTCTGCCCTTTGTTAAATGAAGGCTCCTTACTTCATGAACTTCAATTAGTTAAGCCGGTATTCTCACCGGGCCCTGACGG
>NW_023004977.1:0-603 GCF_900245975.1 Drosophila guanche | reverse complement strand
ACACTTTGTGTTTTTGCTTTACCGTCTGGGAAATATACAGATTTGAAATGCAAAAATGTTGATTTTTGTGAGGTATTGATTACGAAATTTGGACTTTAAAAACTCGGGAAGAGTTGGGTTTATTTTCTATGGCAGAACTTGTTTTTTAAGAACTAGTAATTTTGTAATTTTTGGTTTAAGGTTTGTTCAGAGGATGCGGTTTGTTTTTTCACATAACTTAAGTATCTTAATTTTGGTTGTATAAAACTTTGATTGTCTGAAAAGTTGATTGATACTGCTATAAAATGGATTCAAACTGTGTGGTTTTGGCCTACCGTCTGGATAAAGCTTAGAAATTCAAAAATGTGGATTGTTGTGAGATTTTTTTTTTTTTTAATTTGTCTTTAAAAACTCGGGAAGAGTTGGGTTTATTTTCTATGACAGAACTTGTTTTTTAAGAACTAGTAACTTTGTAATTTTAAGTTTAAGGTTTTTTCAGAGGTTGCGGTTTGTTTTTTTACATAACTTAAGTATCTTAATTTTGGTTGTAAAAAACTTTGATTATCTGAAAAGTTGATTGATACTGCTATAAAATGGATCCAAACTGTGTGGTATTGGCCTACC
>NW_023004976.1:0-603 GCF_900245975.1 Drosophila guanche | reverse complement strand
GGGAAAAGTCGGTTTTATTTTCTATGGCAGAACTTGTTTTTTAAGAACTAGTAATTTTGTAATTTTTAGGTTAAGGTTTTTTCAGAGGTTGTGGTTTGTTTTTTTACATAACTTAAGTATCTTAATTTTGGATGTAAAAAACTTTGATTATCTGAAAAGTTGATTGATACTGCTATTAAATGGATCCAAACTGTTTGTGGTTTTGGCCTACGGTCTCGGAAAAGCTTTGAAATGCAAAAATGTTGATTGTTGTGAGATTTTTTTTTCGAAATTTCGACTTTAAAAACTCGGGAAAAGTCGGTTTTATTTTCTATGGCAGAACTTGTTTTTTAAGAACTAGCAATTTTGTAATTTTTAGTTTAAGGTTTTTTCAGAGGTTTCGGTTTGTTTTTTCACATAACTTAAGTATCTTAACTGTGGTTGTAAAAAACTTTGATTATCTGAAAAGTTGATTGATACTGCTATAAAATGAACCCAAACTCTGAGTGGTTTTGGCTACCGTCTCGAAAAGCTTTGAAATGCAAAAATGTGGATTGTTGTGAGATTTTTTTTTTTTCGAAATTTTGACTTTAAAAACTTGGGAAAAGTTGGTTTTATTTTCTA
>NW_023004975.1:0-603 GCF_900245975.1 Drosophila guanche | reverse complement strand
AAACCTTAAACTAAAAATTACATCCTTAATAAGTTCCTAAAAAAACAAGTTCTGCCATAGAAAATAAACCCGACTTTTCCCGAGTTTTTAAAGTCAAAATTTGTAAAAAAAAAAATCTCACAACAATCAACATTTTTGCATTTTAAAGCTTAACCCAGACGGTAGGCCAAAACCACACGGAGTTTGGATCCATTTTATAACAATAGCAATCAACTTTTCAGATAATCAAAATTTTTTGCAACCAGATCTAAGATACTTAAGTTATGTAAAAAAACAAACCGCAGCCTCTGAAAAAACCTTAAACTAAAAATTACATCCTTAATAAGTTCCTTAAAAACAAGTTTTGCCATAGAAAATAAACTCGACTTTTCCCAAGTTTTAAAGTAAAATTATCGAAAAAAAAAAATCTCACATCAATCAACATTTTTGCATTTCAAAGCTTTACCCAGACGGTAGGCCAAAACCACACACAGTTTGGATCCATTTTATAGCAGTATCAATCAACTTTTCAGATAATCAAAGTTTTTTACAACCAAAATTAAGATACTTAAGTTATGTGAAAAACCAAACCGCAACCTCTGAAAAAACCTTAAACTTAAAATA
>NW_023004974.1:0-603 GCF_900245975.1 Drosophila guanche | reverse complement strand
GCAAAAAACTTTGATTATCTGAAAAGTTTATTGATACTGCTATAAAATGGATCCAAACTATGTGTGGTTTTGGCCTACCGTCTAGGTAAAGCTTTGAAATGCAAAAATGTTGATTGTTGTGAGATTTTTATTGTCGAAATATTGATTTTAAAAACTCGATAAGAGTCGGGTTTATTTTCTATGGCAGAACTGATTTTTTTAAAAACTTATTAAGGATGTTATTTTTAGTTTTAGGTTTTTTCAGTGTTAGTCATTTGTTTTTTCACATAACTTAAGTATCTTAGATCTGGTTGCAAAAAACATTGATTATCTAAAAATTTATTGATACTGCTAAAAAATTGATCCAAACTGTGTGTGGTTTTGGCCTACCGCCTGGGTAAAGCTTTGAAATGCAAAAATGTTGCTTGTTGTGAGATTTTTATTGTCGAAATATTGACTTTAATAACTCGGGAACATTAAGGTTTATTTTCTATTGCAGAACTTTTCTTTTAAGAATTTTCAAAGTTTGTACATTTTTTGTTTAAGGTTTTTTCAGAGGTTGCGGTTTGTTTTTTCACATAACTTAAGTATCTTAGATCTGGTTGCAAAAAACTTTGATTATCT
>NW_023004973.1:0-603 GCF_900245975.1 Drosophila guanche | reverse complement strand
TTCAAAGCTTTACCCAGACGGTAGGCCAAAACCACACAGAGTTTGGATCCATTTTATAGCAGTATCAATCAACCATTCAGATAATCAAAGTTTTTTGCAACCAGATCTAAGATACTTAAGATATGTGAAAAAACAAACCGCAACCTCTGAAAAAACCTTAAACTAAAAATTTCAAAATTGCTAGTTCTTAAAGAACAAGCTCTGCCATAGAAAATAAATCCGACTTTTCCCGAGTTTTTAAAGTCAAAATTTCGAAAAAAAAAAATATCACAACAATCAACATTTTTGAATTTCAAAGCTTTTCCGAGACGGTAGGCCAAAACCACGCAGAGTTTGGATCCATTTTATAGCATTATCAATCAACTTTTCAGATAATCAAAGTTTTTTGCAACCAGATCTAAGACACTTAAGTTATGTGAAAAAACAAACCGCAAAGTCTGAAAAAACCTTAAACTAAAAATTACTTCCTTAATAAGTTCTTAAAAAACAAGTTCTGCCATAGAAAATAAACCCGACTTTTCCCGAGTTTTTAAAGTAAAAATTTCGAAAACAAAAAATCTCACAACAATCAACATTTTTGAATTTCAAAGCTTTTCCGAGACG
>NW_023004972.1:0-603 GCF_900245975.1 Drosophila guanche | reverse complement strand
CCCGAGTTTTTAAAGTAAAAATTTCGAAAAAAAATCTCACAACAATCCACATTTTTGCATTTCAAAGCTTTACCCAGACGGTAGGCCAAAACCACACAGAGTTTGGATCCATTTTACAGCAGAATCAATCAACTTTTCTGATAATCAAAGTTTTTTGCAACCAGATATTAGATACTTAAGTTATGTGAAAAACAAACCGCAACCTCTGAAAAAACCTTAAACTAAAAATTACAAAAATGATAGTTCTTAAAAATCAAGTTCTGGCATAGAAAATAAAACCGACTTCTCCCGAGTTTTTAAAGTAAAAATTTCGAAACAAAATCTCACAACAATCCACATTTTTGCATTTCAAAGCTTTACCCAGACGGTAGGCCAAAACCACACAGAGTTTGGATCCATTTTATAGCAGTATCAATCAGCTTTTCTGATAATCAAAGTTTTTTGCAACCAGATCTTAGATACTTAAGTTATGTGAAAAAACAAACCGCAACCTCTGAAAAAACCTTAAACTTAAAATTACTTCCTTAATAAGTTCTTAAAAAACAAGTTCTGGCATAGAAAATAAACCCGACTTTTCCCGAGTTTTTAAAGTCAAAAATTCGT
>NW_023004971.1:0-603 GCF_900245975.1 Drosophila guanche | reverse complement strand
TATCCAACCAAATAAAGTATCAGACATTGCCGGCGATGTTTCATCATATGAAATATACCAAGCACGACACCACTCCCTATAAAGGTTTTCTGCCACGGCTTCCGCAAATCGGGTGATTACAATCGAGAGTGCCTCTTACCAGTCATTTGTTCTCGTATTTTAATACAAGAAACACACAAACACTTCAATATTATTCGTAAATAGTAACAATTATATACATATCAAACCATATAAAGTATCAGACATTGCCATCTAGGTATTTTCCCCAGATCATATGAAAGGACAAATTTTAAATTGTTCATCATATGAAATATACCAAGCACGACACCACTCCATACAGAGGTTTTTTGCCACGGCTTCCGCAAATCGGGTGCCTTCAATAGGGAGTGCCTCTATTAATACCCTATTTTAATACAAGAAACACACAAACACTTCAATATTATTCGTATATAGTAACAACTATACACATATCCAACCAAATAAAGTATCAGACATTGCCGGCGATGTTTCATCATATGAAATATACCAAGCACGACACCACTCCCTATAAAGGTTTTCTGCCACGGCTTCCGCAAATCGGGTGATTACAATCGAGAGTGCCTC
>NW_023004970.1:0-603 GCF_900245975.1 Drosophila guanche | reverse complement strand
TTTCAGATAATCAAAATTTTTTACAACCAAAATTAAGATACTTAAGTTATGTGAAAAAACGAACCGCAACCTCTGAAAAAACCTTAAACTAAAAATTACAAAATTGCTAGTTCTTAAAAAACAAGTTCTGCCATAGAAAATAAAACCAACTTTTCCCGAGTTTTTAAAGTCAAAATTTCGAAAAAAAAAATCTCACAACCATCAACATTTTTACATTTCAAAGCTTTTCCGAGACGGTAGGCCAAAACCACAAACATTTTGGATCCATTTAATAGCAGTATCAATCAAATTTTCAGTTAATCAAAGTTTTTTCCATCCAAAATTAAGATACTTAAGTTATGTGAAAAAACGAACCGCAACCTCTGAAAAAACCTTAAACTTAAAATTACAAAATTGCTAGTTCATAAAAAACAAGTTCTGCCATAGAAAATAAAACCAACTTTTCCCGAGCTTTTAAAGTCAAAATTTCGAAAAAAAAAAAATCTCACAACAATCAACATTTTTGCATTTCAAAGCTTTTCCGAGACGGTAGGCCAAAACCACACAGAGTTTGGATCCACTTTATAGCAGTATCAATCAACTTTTCAGATAATCAAGGGTTTT
>NW_023004969.1:0-603 GCF_900245975.1 Drosophila guanche | reverse complement strand
CCAGACAGTATGACAAAACCACACACAGTTTGGATCCACTTTATAGCAGTATCAATCAACTTTTCAGATAATCAAAGTTTTTACAACCAAAATTAAGATACTTAAATTTTGTGAAAAAACAAACCGCAACCTCTGAGAAAACCCTAAACTAAAAATTTACTTTCTTAATTAATTCTTTAAAAAAAATTTCTGCCATAGAAAATAAACCCGACACTTCACAAGTTTTTAAAGTCAAAATTTCGTAATAAATACCTCACAAAAATCAACATTTTTGTATTTAAAAGCTTTACCCAGACGGTAGGCCAAAACCACACAGAGTTTGGATCCATTTTAGAGCAGTATCAATCAATTTTTCAGATAATCAAAGTTTTTTGCAATCAGATCTAAGATACTTAAGCTATGTGAAAAAAAAATTGATACTTTTGAAAAAACCTTAACCAAAAAATTACTTTCTTAATTAATTCTTAAAAAAAAAGTTCTTCCATAGAAAATAAACCCGACACTTCCCGAGCTTTTAAAGTCAAAATTTGGAAACAAAAAAATCTCACAACAATCAACAATTTTGCATTACAAAGCTTTACCCAGACGGTAGGCCAAAACCAC
>NW_023004968.1:0-603 GCF_900245975.1 Drosophila guanche | reverse complement strand
TAAACCCTAATGTTACCGAGTTTTTAAAGTCAATATTTCGACAATAAAAATCTCACAACAACCAAAATTTTTGCATTTCAAAGCTTTACCCAGACGGTAGGCCAAAACCACAAACAGTTTGGATCAATTTTTTAGCAGTATCAATCAACTTTTAGATAATCAAAGTTTTTTGCAACCAGATCTAAGATACTTAAGTTATTTGAAAAAACAGACCGCAACCTCTGAAAAAACCTTAAATTAAAAATGACATCTTTAATAAGTTCCTAAAAAAAAGTTCTGCCATAAAAAATAAACCCGACTGTTCCCGAGTTTTTAAAGTCAATATTTCGACAATAATAATCTCACAACAACCAACATTTTTGCATTTCAAAGCCTTACCCAGACGGTAGGCCAAAACCACACACAGTTTGTATCAATTTTTTAGCAGTATCAATCAACTTTTCAGATAATCAAAGTTTTTTGCAACCAGATCTAAGATACTTAAGTTATGTGAAAAAACAGACCGCATCCTCTGAAAAAACCTTAAACTAACAATTACATCTTTAATAAGTTCCTAAAAAAAAGTTCTGCCATAGAAAATAAACCCGACTGTTCCCGAGTTTT
>NW_023004967.1:0-603 GCF_900245975.1 Drosophila guanche | reverse complement strand
AATTGTAGATTTGGGAGGTTTTCGCCCTTTTTCGGGGGCGGAATGGGGCGGGGCACATTTTTTAAATACACTTGTAACAGTGTGAGCATACAGAAGTCTGGATGCAAAATTTGGTGGCTCTAGCTTTTATAGTCTCTGAGATTCAGGTGCTCAAGAAGACGGACGGACAGACGGACGGACAGACGGACGGACAGACAGGGCTCAATCGACTCGGCTATTGATGGTGATCAATAATATGTACACTTTATGGGGTCGTAAACGATTCCTTCTGTGTGTTACATACATTAACTTTGTGCACAAATACAATATACCCTATTTACTCTTCAAGTACCGGGTATAAAACAAATATAAGCTGCGGGAGGGGGGGGGGGGTGCATTCCCTACAGAATGGCGTTTTTAGTTTTCTTTTAACTTTAAAATTGTAGATTTGCAGGACAGTGTGGGTTTAGCCACTGCTAATTAATATCTTCTTTCTGGCTATAATGATCCAATCGGATTCCAATTTAATGATCTGATAGATATGGCCATTCCCTACAGAATGGCGTTTTTAGTTTTCTTCTATCTTTAAAATTGTAGATTTGGGAGGTTTTCGCTCTTTTTCGG
>NW_023004966.1:0-603 GCF_900245975.1 Drosophila guanche | reverse complement strand
CCAAAACCACAAACAGTTTGGATCCATTTAATAGCAGAATCAATCAACTTTTCAGATAATCAAAGTTTTTTACAAGCAAAATTAAGATACTTAAGTTATGTGAAAAAACAAACCGCAACCTCTGAAAAAACCTTAAACTAAAAATTACAAAATTGCTAGTTCTTAAAAAACAAGTTCTGCCATAGAAAATAGAACCAACGTTTCCCGAGTTTTTAAAGTCAAAATTTCGAAAAAAAAACATCACAACAATCAACATTTTTGCATTTCAAAGCTTTTCCGAGACCGTAGGCCAAAACCACAAACAGTTTGGATCCATTTAATAGCAGTATCAATCAACTTTTCAGATAATCAAAGTTTTTTACAAGCAAAATTAAGATACTTAAGTTATGTAAAAAAACAAACCACAACCTCTGAAAAAACCTTAAACTAAAAATGAC
The DNA here is from genome assembly GCF_900245975.1 of Drosophila guanche. Taxonomy (NCBI): domain Eukaryota; kingdom Metazoa; phylum Arthropoda; class Insecta; order Diptera; family Drosophilidae; genus Drosophila; species Drosophila guanche. Next base: position 166 of record NW_023004966.1, on the reverse strand, counting down.
ATCTTTAATAAGTTCCTAAAAAACAAGTTCTGCCATAGAAAATAAACCCGACTTTTCCCGAGTTTTTAAAGTCAAAATTTGGAAAAAAAAATCTCACAACAATCAACAATTTTGCATTACAAAGATTTACCCAGACGGTAGGCCAAAACCACACAGAGTTTGGATC
>NW_023004965.1:0-603 GCF_900245975.1 Drosophila guanche | reverse complement strand
TTTTAGCCTGCCGTCTGGGTAAAGCTTTGAAATGCAAAAATGTTGATTGTTGTGAGATTTTTTTTTTCGAAATTTTGACTTTAAAAACTTGGGAAAAGTCGGTTTTATTTTCTATGGCAGAACTTGTTTTTTTAGGAACTTATTAAGGATGTAATTTTTAGTTTAAGGTTTTTTCAGAGGTTGCGGTTTGTTTTTTCACTTAACTTAAGTATCTTAGATCTGGTTGCAAAAAACTTTGATTATCTGAAAAGTTGATTGATACTGCTATAAAGTGGATACAAACTCTGAGTGGTTTTGGCCTACCGTCTCGGAAAAGCTTTGAAATGCAAAAATGTGGATTGTTGTGAGATTTTTTTTTTCGAAATTTTGACTTTAAAAACTCGGGAAAAGTTGGTTTTATTTTTTATGGCAGAATTTTTCTTTTAAGAATTTTCAAAGTTTGTACATTTTTTTTTAAGGTTTTTTCAGAGGTTGCGGTTTGTTTTTTCACATAACTTAAGTATCTTAACTGTGGTTGTAAAAAACTTTGATTATCTGAAAAGTTTATTGATACTGCTATAAAATGGATCCAAACTCTTTGTGGTTTTGGTCTACCGTCTGGGA
>NW_023004964.1:0-603 GCF_900245975.1 Drosophila guanche | reverse complement strand
TTTTCTATGGCAGAACTTGTTTTTTAAGAACTTATTAAGAAAGTAATTTTAAGTTTAAGGTTTTTTCAGAGGTTGCGGTTTGTTTTTTTACATAACTTAAGTATCTTAATTTTGGTTGTAAAAAACTTTGATTATCTGAAAAGTTGATTGATACTGCTATAAAATGGATCCAAACTGAGTGGATCCTACCGTCTCGGAAAAGCTTTGAAATGCAAAAATGTTAATTGATGTGAGATTTTTTTTTCGATATTTTTACTTTAAAAACTCGGGAAAAGTCGGGTTTATTTTCTATGGCAGAACTTGTTTTTTTAAGAACTAGCTATTTTGTAATTTTTAGTTTCAGGTTTTTTCAGAGGTTGCGGTTCGTTTTTTCACATAACTTAAGTATCTTAATTTTGTTTGTAAAAAACTTTGATTATCTGAAAAGTTGATTGATACTGCTATAAAATGGATCCAAACTGAGTGGATCCTACCGTCTCGGAAAAGCTTTGAAATGCAAAAATGTTAATTGATGTGAGATTTTTTTTTCGATATTTTTACTTTAAAAACTCGGGAAAAGTCGGGTTTATTTTCTATGGCAGAACTTGTTTTTTAGGAACTTAT
>NW_023004963.1:0-603 GCF_900245975.1 Drosophila guanche | reverse complement strand
TTCTCAACAATCAACATTTTTGCATCTCAAAGCTTTTCCGAGACCGTAGGCCAAAACCACAAACAGTTTGGATCCATTTAATAGCAGTATCAATCAACTTTTCAGATAATCAAAGTTTTTTACATCCAAAATTAAGATACTCAAGTTATGTGAAAAAACGAACCGCAACCTCTGAAAAAACCTTAAACTAAAAATTACAAAATTGCTAGTTCTTAAAAAACAAGTTCTGCCATAGAAAATAAAACCAACTTTTCCCAAGTTTTTAAAGTCAAAATTTCGAAAGAAAAAAAAATCTCACAACAATCCACATTTTTGCATTTCAAAGCTTTTCCGAGACGGTAGGCCAAAACCACACAGAGTTTGGATCCACTTTATAGCAGTATCAATCAACTTTTCAGATAATCAAAATTTTTTACAACCAAAATTAAGATACTTAAGTTATGTGAAAAAACAAACCGCAACCTCTGAAAAAACCTTAAACTAAAAATTACAAAATTGCTAGTTCTTAAAAAACAAGTTCTGCCATAGAAAATAAAACCAACTTTTCCCGAGTTTTTAAAGTCGAAATTTCGAAAAAAAAAATCTCACAACAATCAACATTTT
>NW_023004962.1:0-603 GCF_900245975.1 Drosophila guanche | reverse complement strand
ATTACTTCCTTAATAAATTCCTAAAAAACAAGTTCTGCCAAAGAAAATAAACCCAACTTTTCCCGAGTTTTTAAAGTAAAAATATCGGAAAAAAAAATCTCACATCAATTAACAGTTTTGCATTTCAAAGGCTTATCCAGACGGTAGGCCAAAACCACTCAGTTTGGATCCATTTTATAGCAGTATCAATCAACTTTTTAGATAATCAAGGTTTTTTACAACCAAAATTAAGATACTTAAGTTATGTGAAAAACCAACTTAAACTAAAAATTACTTCCTTAATAAGTTCCTAAAAAACAAGTTCTGCCAAAGAAAAAAAAACCCGAGTTTTTGAAGTCAAAATTTCGTACAAAATACCTCACAAAAATGAACATTTTTGCATTTTAAAGCTTTACCCAGACGGAAGGCCAAAACCACACAGAGTTTGGATCCATTTTATAGCAGAATCAATCAACTTTTCAGATAATCAAAGTTTTTTGCTACCAGATCAAAGATACTTAAGTTATGAAAAAAAAACCGCAACCTATAAAAAAAAACCTTAAACTAAAAATTACTTCCTTAATAAGCTCTTAAAAAAAGTTCTGCCATAGAAAATAAACCCGA
>NW_023004961.1:0-603 GCF_900245975.1 Drosophila guanche | reverse complement strand
GCTATAAAATGGATCCAAACTCTGTGTGGTTTTGGCCTACCCTCTGGGTAAACTAGGTAAATTAGGTTTTATTGTCTATGGCAGAACTTTTTTTAGGAACATATTAAAGATGTCATTCTTAGTTTAAGGGTTTTTTAGAGGTTGCGGTTTGTTTTTTCACATAACTTAAGTATCTTAGATCTGGTTGCAAAAAACTTTGGTTATCTGAAAAGTCTATAAATACTGCTATAAAATGGATCCAAACTCTTTGTGGTTTTGGCCTACCGTCGCGGTTAAGCTTTGTAATGCAAAATTGTTGATTGTTGTGAGATTTTTTGTTCCAAATTTTGACTTTAAAAACTCGGGAAAAGTCGGGTTTATTTTCTATGGCAGAACTTGTTTTTTAGGAACTTATTAAGGATGTCATTTTTAGTTTAAGGTTTTTTCAGAGGTTGCGGTTTGTTTTTTCACATAACTTAAGTATCTTAATTTTGGTTGTAAAAAACTTTGATTATCTGAAAAGTTGATTGATACTGCTATAATATGGATCCAAACTCTGTGTGGTTTTGGCCTACCGTCTGGGTAAAGCTTTGAAATGCAAACATGTTGATTTTTGTGAGGTAT
>NW_023004960.1:0-603 GCF_900245975.1 Drosophila guanche | reverse complement strand
AATTAAGATACTTAAGTTATGTGAAAAAACAAACCGCAACCTATGAAAAATCAAAGTAATCAAAGTTCTTTACAACCAGGTCTAAGATGGTTAAGTTATGTGAAAAAACAAACCGCTACTTCTAAAAAACATTAAACAAAAAAGTAACAAACTTTGAAAATTTTTAAAAGAAAAGTTCTTCCATAGAAAATAAACCCGAATTTTTAAAGTCAAAATTTTGTAAAAAATACCTCACAAAAATCAACATGTTTGCATTTCAAAGCTTTACCCAGATGGTAGGCCAAAACCACACAGAGTTTGGATCCATATTATAGCAGTATCAATCAACTTTTCAGATAATCAAAGTTTTTTACAACCAAAATTAAGATACTTAAGTTATGTGAAAAAACAAACCACAACCTCTGAAAAAACCTTAAACTAAAAATTACTTCCTTAATAAGTTCTTAAAAGAAAAGTTCTTCCATAGAAAATAAACCCGACCTTACCCGAATTTTTAAAGTAAAAATTTCGAAAACAAAAAATCTCACAACAATAAGCATTTTTGCATTTCAAAGCTTAACCGAGACGGTAGGCCAAAACCACACAGAGTTTGGATCCATTTTA
>NW_023004959.1:0-603 GCF_900245975.1 Drosophila guanche | reverse complement strand
TGACATTTTTTTTCTCGAAATTTTGACTTTAAAAACTCGGAAAAAGTCGGCTTTATTTTCTATGGCAGAACTTGTTTTTTAAGAACTATCAATTTAGTAATTTTTAGTTTAAGGGGTTTTCAGAGGTTGCGGTTTTTTCACATAACTTAAGTATCTTAGATCTGATTGCAAAAAACTTTGATTATCTGAAAAGTTGATTTATTCTGCTATAAAATGGATCCAAACTCTGTGTGGTTTTGGCCTACCGTCTGGGTAAAGCTTTGAAATGCAAAAATGTTGATTTTTGTGAGATTTTTTGTTTTCGAAATTTTTACTTTAAAAACTCGGGAAAAGTCGGGTTTATTTTCTATGGCAGAACTTGTTTTTTAAGAACTTATTAAGGAAGTATCTTTTAGTTTAAGGTGTTTTCAGAGGTTGCGGTTTGTTTTTTCACATAACTTAAGTATCTTAATTTTGGTTGTAAAAAACTTTGATTATCTTAAAAGTTGATTGATTCTACTATAAAATGGATCCAAACTCTGTGTGGTTTTGGCCTACCGTCTGGCTAAAGCTTTGAAATGCAAAAATGTTGATTGTTGTGAGATTTTTTGTTTTCGAAATTTT
>NW_023004958.1:0-603 GCF_900245975.1 Drosophila guanche | reverse complement strand
AATTGTAGATTTGGGAGGTTTTCGCCCTTTTGCGGGGGCGGAATGGGGCGGGGCACATTTTTTAAATACACTTGTAACAGTGTGAGCATACAGAAGTCTGGATGCAAAATTTGGTGGCTCTAGCTTTTATAGTCTCTGAGATTCAGGTGCTCAAGAAGACGGACGGACGGACAGACGGACAGACGGACAGACAGACAGCGCTCAATCGACTCGGCTATTGATGGTGATCAATAATATGTATACTTTATGGGGTCGTAAACGATTCCTTCTGTGTGTTACATACATTAACTTTGTGTACAAATATGGTGATCTGATAGATATGGCCATTCCCTACAGAATGGCGTTTTTTGTTTTTTTTTATCTTTAAAATTGTAGATTTATGAGGTTTTCGCCCTTTTGCGGGTGCGGAATGGGGCGGGGCACATTTTTTAAATACACTTGTAACAGTGTGAGCATACAGAAGTCTGGATGCAATATTTGGTGGCTCTAGCTTTTATAGTCTCTGAGATTCAGGTGCTCAACAAGACGGACGGACAGACGGACGGACAGACAGACAGGGCTCAATCGACTCGGCTATTGATGGTGATCAAGAATATATACACT
>NW_023004957.1:0-604 GCF_900245975.1 Drosophila guanche | reverse complement strand
CCACAAAATAATCTAAAAGAGAAGACACATTTTCAAAACTTGTATTTTAATAATAAAAGTGTGCTCCCATCAAAGTACGCTGCATAAGCATAAGCATTAAGCGTGTTGCTGTTGGAAAATTACATGGTCCCTAGTGCTATTTCCTCTCCTGCGGTAGAAAATTATAATACCCAGAGAGATATCGCGGTAGGCAGAATGTTTAGTCAAAGTGCTGCAATATGTTGGAAAAGGGTACTTGCGTAGGTGGGCAAAAAAAAGGATTGTTTGTCATATCCCCCACGACAGAAAATATTAGGCACAATATCACAATTTCCAATGCGTCGAGCACAACTGTACTTCTTTTATTCCCTGCAACTTCTTCGCTACCAACTAAAATGTGCGTTAGCCTGCATAGAGCATATATATATTTTATTTATACTTTAAAATTATGAAAATTCTCTTAAATCTTTTGTCATGTTTTGGTCGTCCTGAAAAGGACGTTTGGGTTTATATGTGTATGTACAAGAATGTATATTGTTGCTATTGGAGCACTTATGCTTTCTTCTCGGTCTTCTTGGGCAGCAGAACGGCCTGGATGTTGGGCAAAACACCACCCTGAGCAATG
>NW_023004956.1:0-604 GCF_900245975.1 Drosophila guanche | reverse complement strand
CACTTGTAACAGTGTGAGCATACAGAAGTCTGGATGCAAAATTTGGTAGCTCTAGCTTTTATAGTCTCTGAGATTCAGGTGCTCAACAGGACGGACGGACAGACGGAAGGACAGACGGACGGACAGACAGGGCTCAATCGACTCGGCTATTGATGGTGATCAAGAATATATACACTTTATGGGGTAGGACACGATTCCATCTGTGTGTTACATACATTAACTTTGTGCACAAATACAATAAACCCTATTTACTCTTCGAGTACCAGGTATAAAACAAATATAAGCTGCGAGAGGGGGCTGCAGGACATTGTGGGTTTAGCCACTGCTAATTAATTTCTTCTTTCTGGCTATAATATTGATCCAATCGGATCCCAATTTATTGATCTGATAGATATGACCATTCCCTAGATATGGCCATTCCCTACAGAATGGCGTTTTTAGTTTTCTTCTATCTTTAAAATTGTAGATTTGGGAGGTTGTCGCTCTTTTGCGAGGGCGGAATGGGGCGGGGCACATTTTTTAAATACACTTGTAACAGTGTGAGCATACAGAAGACTGGATGCAAAATTTGGTAGCTATAGCTTTTATAGTCTCTGAGATTCAG
>NW_023004955.1:0-604 GCF_900245975.1 Drosophila guanche | reverse complement strand
AGAAATTTTGGCTTTAAAAACTCGGGTTTATTTTCTATGGCAGAACTTGTTTTTTAGAAACTTATTAAGGAGGTACGTTTTAGTTTAAGGTTTTTTCAGAGGTTGCGGTTTGTTTTTCACATATCTTAAGTATCTTAATTTTGGTTGTAAGAAACTTTGCTTATCTGAAAAGTTGATTGATACTGCTATAAAATGCATCAAAACTGTTTGTGGTTTTGGCATACCGTCTGAGTAAAGCTATGAAATGCAAAAATGTTGATTGTTGTGAGATTTTTTTTTTTCCAAATTTTGACTTTAAAAACTCGGGAAAAGTCGGGTTTATTTTCTATGGCAGAACTTGTTTTTTTAGGAACTTATTAAGGAGGTAAGTTTTAGTTTAAGGATTTTTCAGAGGTTGCGGTTTGTTTTTTCACATAACTTAAGTATCTTAGATCTGGTTGCAAAAAACGTTGATTATCTGAAAAGTTGATAGATTCTGCTATAAAATGGATCCAAACTCTGTGTGGTTTTGGCCTACCATCTGGGTAAAGCTTTAAAATGCAAAAATGTTGATTTTTGTGATGTATTTTGTAAGAAATTTTGGCTTTAAAAACTCGGGTTTATT
>NW_023004954.1:0-604 GCF_900245975.1 Drosophila guanche | reverse complement strand
GTTTTTTCACATAACTTAAGTATCTTAGCTCTGGTTGCAAAAAACTTTGATTATCTAAAAAGTTGATTGATACTGCTAAAAAATGGATCCAAATGCTGGATTGAAATGCAAAAATGTTGGTTGTTGTGAGATTTTTATTGTCGAAATATTGATGTCATTTTTAGTTTAAGGTTTTTTTAGAAGTAGCGGTCTGTTTTTTTACATAACTTAAGTATCTTAGATCTGGTTGCAAAAAACTTTGATTATCTTAAAGTTGATTGATACTGCTAAAAAATTGATCCAAACTGTCTGTGGTTTTGGCCTACCGTCTGGGTAAAGCTTTGAAATGCAAAAATGTTGGTTGTTGTGATATTTTTATTGTCGAAATATTGACTTTAAAAACTCGGGAACATTAGGGTTTATTTCCTATGGTAGAACTTTTTTTAGGAACTTATTAAAGATGTAATATTTAGTTTACGGTTTTTTCAGAGGTTGCGGTCTGTTTTTTCACATAACTTAAGTATCTTAGATCTGGTTGCAAAAAACTTTGATTATCTTAAAGTTGATTGATACTGCTAAAAAATTGATCCAAACTGTGTGTGGTTTTGGCCTACCGTCTGGGTAA
>NW_023004953.1:0-604 GCF_900245975.1 Drosophila guanche | reverse complement strand
GTAGGCCAAAACCACACAGAGTTTGGATCCACTTTATAGCAGTATCAATCAACTTTTCAGATAATCAAAATTTTTTACAACCAAAATTAAGATACTTAAGTTATGTAAAAAAACAAACCACAACCTCTGAAAAAACCTTAACCTAAAAATTACAAAATTACTAGTTCTTAAAAAACAAGTTCTGCCATAGAAAATAAATCCGACTTTTCCCGAGTTTTTAAAATCAAAATTTCGAAAAAAAAAATCTCACAACAATCAACATTTTTGCATTTCAAAGCTTTTCCGAGACCGTAGGCCAAAACCACAAACAGTTTGGATCCATTTAATAGCAGTATCAAACAACTTTTCAGATAATCAAAGTTGTTTACATCCAAAATTAAGATACTTAAGTTATGTGAAAAAACGAACCGCAACCTCTGAAAAAACCTTAAACTAAAAATTACAAAATTGCTAGTTCTTAAAAAACAAGTTCTGCCTAGAAAATAGAACCAACTTTTCCCGAGTTTTTAAAGTCAAAATTTCGAAGAAAAAAAATCTCACAACAATCCACATTTTTGCATTTCAAAGCTTTTCGAGACGGTAGGCCAAAACCACTCAGAGTTTG
>NW_023004952.1:0-604 GCF_900245975.1 Drosophila guanche | reverse complement strand
TATGGCAGAACTTGTTTTTTAGGAACTTATTAAGGATGTAATTTTTAGTTTAAGGTTTTTTCAGAGGTTGCGGTTTGTTTTTTCACATAACTTAAGTATCTTAATTTTTGTTGTAAAAAACTTTGATTATCTGAAAAGTTTATTGATACTGCTATATAATGGATCCAAACTGTGTGGTTTTGGCCTACCGTCTCGGAAAAGCTTTGAAATGCAAAAATGTGGATTGTTGTGAGATTTTTTGTTGTTGAAATTTTGACTTTAAAAGCTCGGGAAAAGTTTGTTTTATTTTCTATGGCAGAACTTGTTTTTTAAGAACTAGTAACTATGTAATTTTTAGTTTAAGGTTTTTTCAGAGGTTGTGTTTTTTCACATAACTTAAGAATCTGAATTTTGGTTGTAAATAATTTTGATTATCTGAAAAGTTGATTGATACTGCTATAAAATGGATCCAAACTGTGTGGTATTGGCCTACCGTCTGGGTAAAGCTTTGAAATGCAAAAATGTTGATTGATGTGAGATTTTTTTTTTCTCGATATTTTTACTTTAAAAACTCGGGAAAAGTCGGGTTTATTTTCTATGGCAGAACTTGTTTTTTAGGAACTTA
>NW_023004951.1:0-604 GCF_900245975.1 Drosophila guanche | reverse complement strand
TAAGTAAGTAATTTTAAGTTTCAGGTTTTTTCTGAGGTTGCGGTTTGATTTTCACATAACTTAAGTATCTTAATTTTTGTTGTAAAAAACTTTGATTATCTGAAAAGTTGATTGATACTGCTATAAAGTGGATCCAAACTGTGTGTGGTTTTGTCATACTGTCTGGGTAAAGCTTTGAAATGCAAAAATGTTGATTTTTTGAGGTATTTTTTACGAAATTTTCTATGGCAGAACATGTCTTTTAAGAATTTTCAAAGCTTGAACTTGTTTGCTTAAGGTTTTTTAGAAGTAGCGGTTTGTTTTTTCACGTAACTTAAGTATCTTAGACCTGGTTGTAAAAAACTTTGATTGTCTGGAAAGCTGATTGGTGCAGATAAAAAGTGAAGGTAAACTGCTTGTGGTTTCGACCTACCGCCTGGGTAATATAAAGCTTTAAAATGTAAATATGTAGATTTTTGTGAGGTATTTTTTTGGAATCTTTGATTTTAAAAACACGAAAAAAGTTGGGATTATTTCAATGGCAGAATTTTTTTTTAAGAACTTATTAAGTATGATATATTTTTTTTAAGGTTTTTTCAGAGGTAGCGGTTTGTATTTTCACATA
>NW_023004950.1:0-604 GCF_900245975.1 Drosophila guanche | reverse complement strand
TATCGAAAAAAAAAAATCTCACATCAATCAACATTTTTGCATTTCAAAGCTTTACCCAGACGGTAGGCCAAAACCACAAGCAGTTTGGATCCATTTTATAGCAGTATCAATCAACTTTTCAGATAATCAAAGTTTTTTACAACCAAAATTAAGATACTTAAGTTATGTGAAAAAACAAACCGCAACCTCTGAAAAAACATTAAACTTAAAATTACTTCTTTAATAAGTTCTTAAAAAACAAGTTCTGCCATAGAAAATAAAACCGACTTTTCCCGAGTTTTTAAAGTCGAAATTTCGTACAAAATACCTCACAAAAATCAACATTTTTGCATTTCAAAGCTTTACCCAGACGGTAGGCTAAAACCACACAGAGTTTGGATCCACTTTACAGCAGTATCAATCAAATTTTCAGATAATCAAAGTTTTTTGCAACCAGATCTAAGATACTTAAGTTATGTGAAAAAACAAACCGCAACCTCTGAAAAAACCTTAAACTTAAAATTACTTCCTTAATAAGTTCTTAAAAAACAAGTTCTGCCATAGAAAATAAACCCGAGTTTTCAAAGTCAAAATTTCGTACAAAATACATCACAAAAATAAACAT
>NW_023004949.1:0-604 GCF_900245975.1 Drosophila guanche | reverse complement strand
CCCCATTCCGCCCCCGCAAAAGGGCGAAAACCTCCCAAATCTACAATTTTAAAGATAGAAGAAAACTAAAAACGCCATTCTGTAGGGAATGGCCATATCTATCAGATCACCAAATTGGGATCCGATTGGATCATTATTATAGCCAGAAAGAAGAATTTAATTAGCAGTGGCTAAACCCACACTGTCCTGCAGCTTTTGTTGTTATTTTCACATTCTCTCATTCACACTCTGCTTCACTCGGCCTCTGCTTCTGCTGTCCCTCTGCCTCTGCTGACTTTTAACCACCCCCCCTCACGCAGTTATATTTTTTTTATACCCGGTACTCGAAGAGTAAATAGGGTTTATTGTATTTGTGCACAAAGTTAATGTATGTAACACACAGAAGGAATCGTTTCCGACCCCATAAAGTGTATATATTCTTGATCACCATCAATAGCCGAGTCGATTGAGCCCTGTATGTCCGTCCGTCTGTCTTGTTGAGCACCTGAATCTCAGAGACTATAAAAGCTAGAGCCACCAAATTTTGCATCCAGACTTCTGTATGCTCACACTGTTACAAGTGTATTTAAAAAATGTGCCCCGCCCCATTCCGCCCCCGCAAAAG
>NW_023004948.1:0-604 GCF_900245975.1 Drosophila guanche | reverse complement strand
AACCTCTGAAAAAACCTTAAACTAAAAATTACAAAGTTACTAGTTCTTAAAAAACAAGTTCTGCCATAGAAAATAAAACCGACTTTTCCCAATATTTAAAGTAAAAATTTCGAAAAAAAAAATCTCACATCAATCAACATTTTTGCATTTCAAAGCTTTTCCGAGACGGTAGGCCAAAACCACACAGAGTTTGGATCCACTTTACAGCAGTATCAATCAACTTTTCAGATAATCAAAGTTTTTTACAACCAAAATTAAGATACTTATGTTATGTAAAAAAACAAACCACAACCTCTGAAAAAACCTTAAACTAAAAATTACAAAATTGCTAGTTCTTAAAAAACAAGTTCTGCCATAGAAAATAATACCAACTTTTCCCGAGTTTTTAAAGTCAAAATTTCGATAAAAAAAAAAATCTAACAACAATCCACATTTTTGCATTTCAAAGCTTTTCCGAGACGGTAGGCCAAAACCACACAGAGTTTGGATCCATTTTATAGCAGAATCAATCAACTTTTTAGATAATCAAGGTTCTTTACAACCAAAATTAAGATACTTAAGTTATGTGAAAAAACAAACCACAACCTCTGAAAAAACCTTAAAC
>NW_023004947.1:0-604 GCF_900245975.1 Drosophila guanche | reverse complement strand
TATGGCAGAACTTGTTTTTTAAGAACTAGCAATTTTGTTATTTTTAGTTTAAGGTTTTTTCAGAGGTTTCGGTTTGTTTTTCACATAACTTAAGTATCTTAACTGTGGTTGTAAAAAACTTTGATTATCTGAAAAGTTGATTGATACTGCTATAAAATGGATCCAAATTCTGAGTGGTTTTGACCTACCGTCTCGAAAAGCTTTGAAATGCAAAAATGTGGATTGTTGTGAGATTTTTTTTCTTCGAAATTTTGACTTTAAAAACTCGGGAAAAGTTGGTTTTATTTTCTATGGCAGAACTTGTTTTTTAAGAACTAGCAATTTTGTAGTTGTGGTTTTGGTGTGTGGTTTTGGCCTACGGTCTCGGAAAAGCTTTGAAATGAAAAAATGTTGATTGTTGTGAGTTTTTTTTTTTTCGAAATTTTGACTTTAAAAACTCGGGAAAAGTCGGTTTTATTTTCTATGGCAGAACTTGTTTTTTAAGAACTATCAATTTTGTAATTTTTAGTTTAAGGTTTTTTCAGAGGTTTCGGTTTGTTTTTTCACATAACTTAAGTATCTTAACTGTGGTTGTAAAAAACTTTGATTATCTGAAAAGTTGATT
>NW_023004946.1:0-604 GCF_900245975.1 Drosophila guanche | reverse complement strand
AAAAAAAACCCGAGTTTTTAAAGTCAAAATTTCGTACAAAATACCTCACAAAAATGAACATTTTTGCATTTTAAAGCTTTACCCAGAAGGTAGGCCAAAACCACACAGAGCTTGGATCCATTTTATAGCAGAATCAATCAACTTTTCAGATAATCAAAGTTTTTTACAACCAAAATTAAGATACTTAAGTTATGTGAAAAACCAACCGCAACATCTGAAAAAACCTTAAACTAAAAATTACTTCCTTAATAAGTTCCTAAAAAACAAGTTCTGCCAAAGAAAATAAACCCAACTTTTCCCGAGTTTTTAAAGTCAAAATTTCGAAAAAAAAAATCTCACAACAATCCACATTTTTGCATTTCAAAGCTTTTCCGAGACGGTAGGCCAAAAGCACACAGAGTTTGGATCCACTTTATAGCAGTATCAATCAACTTTTCAGATAATCAAAGTTTTTTACATCCAAAATTAATATACTTAAGTTATGTGAAAAAACGAACCGCAACCTCTGAAAAAACCTTAAACTAAAAATTACAAAATTGCTAGTTCTTAAAAAACAAGTTCTGCCATAGAAAATAAAACCAACTTTTCCCAAGTTTTTAAAGTC
>NW_023004945.1:0-604 GCF_900245975.1 Drosophila guanche | reverse complement strand
AGTTAAGTTATGTGAAAAAACAAACCGCAACCTCTGAAAAATCCTTACACAAAAAATTACATCCTTAATAAGTTCTTAAAAAACAAGTTCTGCCATAGAAAATAAACCCGACTTTTCCCGAGTTTTTAAAGTAAAAAATTCGAAGAAAAAAAATCTCACAACAATCATCATTTTTGCATTTCAAAGCTTTACCTAGACGATAGGCCAAAACCACACACAGTTTGGATCCACTTCATAGCAGCATCAAACAACTTTTCAGATAATCAAAGGTTTTTGCAACCAGATCTAAGATACTTATGCCATGTGAAAAAACAAATCGCTGCCTCTGAAAAAAACCTTAAACAAAAATTACATCCTTAATAAGTTCCTAAAAAACAAGTTCTGCCATAGAAAATAAACCCGACATTTCCCGAGTTTTTAAAGTCAAAATTTTAACAATAAAATACTCACAACAATCAAAATGTTTGCATTTCAAAGCTTTACCCAGACGGTAGGCCAAAACCACACACAGTTTGGATCCATTTTATAGCAGTATCAATAAAATTTTCAGATAATCAAAGTTTTTTGCAACCAGATCTACGATACTTAAGTTATGTGAAAAAAC
>NW_023004944.1:0-604 GCF_900245975.1 Drosophila guanche | reverse complement strand
AAAGTTGGTTTTATTTTCTATGGCAGAACTTGTTTTTTAAGAACTAGCAATTTTGTAATTTTTAGTTCAAGGTTTTTTCAGAGGTTGCGGTTCGTTTTTTCACATAACTTAAGTATCTTAATTTTGGTTTTAAAAACCCTTGATTATCTGAAAAGTTGATTGATACTGCTATTAAATGGATCCAAACTTTTTGTGGTTTTGGCCTACCGTCTCGGAAAAACTTTGAAATGCAAAAATATTGATTTTTGTGAGATTTTTTTATTTCGAAATTTTTCCTTTAAAAACTCGGGAAAAGTCGGTTTTATTTTCTATGGCAGAACTTGTTTTTTAAGAACTAGTAATTTTGTAATTTTTAGATTAAGGTTTTTTCAGAGGTTGTGTTTTGTTTTTTTACATAACTTAAGGATCTTACTTTTGGTTGTAAAAAACTTTGATTATCTGAAAAGTTGATTGATACTGCTATTAAATGGATCCAAACTGTTTGTGGTTTTGGCCTACGGTCTCGGAAAAGCTTTGAAATGCAAAAATGTTGATTGTTGTGAGATTTTTTTTTTCGAAATTTTGACTTTAAAAACTCGGGAAAAGTCGGTTTTATTTTCTATGG
>NW_023004943.1:0-604 GCF_900245975.1 Drosophila guanche | reverse complement strand
AGGCCAAAACCACACAGTTTGGATCCAGTTTATAGAAGTATCAATCAACTTTTCAGATAATCAAAGTTTTTTACAACCAAAATTAAGATACTTAAGTTATGTGAAAAAACAAACCACAACCTCTGAAAAAACCTTAAACTAAAAATTACAAAATAGCTAGTTCCTAAAAAAACAAGTTCTGCCATAGAAAATAAAACCGACTTTTCCCAAATTTTAAAGTAAAAATTTCGAAAAGAAAAATTTCACATCAATCAACATTTTTGCATTTCAAAGCTTTTCCGAGACGGTGGGCCAAAACCACACAGAGTTTGGATCCATTTTATAGCAGTATCAATCAACTTTTCAGATAATCAAAGTTTTTTACAACCACAGTTAAGATACTTAAGTTATGTGAAAAAACAAACCGAAACCTCTGAAAAAAACTTAAACTAAAAATTACAAAATTGCTAGTTCTTAAAAAACAAGTTCTGCCATAGAAAATAAAACCAACTTTTCCCGAGTTTTTAAAGTCAAAAATTCGAAAAAAAAAAATCTCACAACAATCCACATTTTTGCATTTCAAAGCTTTTCCGAGACGGTAGGCCAAAACCACACAGAGTTTGGA
>NW_023004942.1:0-604 GCF_900245975.1 Drosophila guanche | reverse complement strand
TAAGATACTTAAGTTATGTGAAAAACCAACCGCAACATCTGAAAAAACCTTAAACTAAAAATTACAAAATTACAAGTTCTTAAAAAACAAGTTCTGCCATAGAAAATAAAACCGACTTTTCCCGAGTTTTTAAAGTCAAAATTTCGAAGAAAAAAAAAATCTCACAACAATCAACATTTTTGCATTTCAAAGCTTTACCCAGACGGTAGGCCAAAACCACACAGTTTGGATCCATTTTATAGCAGTATCAATCAACTTTTCAGATAATCAAGGGTTTTTACAACCAAAATTAAGATACTTAAGTTATGTGAAAAAACGAACCGCAACCTCTGAAAAAACCTTAAACTAAAAATTACAAAATTGCTAGTTCTTAAAAAACAAGTTCTGCCATAGAAAATAAACCCAACTTTTCCCGAGTTTTTAAAGTAAAAATATCGAAAAAAAAAAATCTCACATCAATCAACATTTTTGCATTTCAAAGCTTTACCCAGACGGTAGGCCAAAACCACACAGTTTGGATCCATTTTATAGCAGTATCAATCAACTTTTCAGATAATCAAAGTTTTTTACAACCAAAATTAAGATACTTAAGTTATGTGAAAAA
>NW_023004941.1:0-604 GCF_900245975.1 Drosophila guanche | reverse complement strand
AGAACTTATTAAGGAAGTTATTTTAAGTTTAAGGTTTTTTCAGATGTTGCGGTTAGTTTTTTCACATAACTTAAGTATCTTAATTTTCGTTGTAAAAAATCTTGATTATCTGAAAAGTTGATTGATACTGCTATAAAATGGATCCAAACTGTTTGTGGGTGACCTACCGTCTCGGAAAAGCTTTGAAATGCAAAAATGTTGATTTTTGTGAGATTTTTTTTTCGATATTTTGACTTTAAAAACTCGTGAAAAGTCGGGTTTATTTTTTATAGCAGAAATTGTTTTTTAAGAACTAACAATTTTGTCATTTTTTGTTTAATGTTTTTTCAGAGGTTGCGGTTTGTTTTTTTCACATAACTTAAGTATCTAAGATCTGGTTGCAAAAAACTTTGATTATCTGAAAATTTGATTGATTCTGCTATAAAATGGATCCAAACTCTGTGTGGTTTTGGCCTACCTTCTGGGTAAAGCTTTGAAATGCAAAAATGTTGATTTTTGTGAGGTATTTTGTACGAAATTTTGACTTTAAAAACTCGTGTTTATTTTCTATGGCAGAACTTGTTTTTTGGGAACTTATTAAGGATGTAATTTTTAGTTTAAGGTT
>NW_023004940.1:0-604 GCF_900245975.1 Drosophila guanche | reverse complement strand
GACTGTGAGAAGTGAGAGCGACTGTGAATGTAGTGTGAATGAATGCTTAGACAGGGGATACGTTTTATTCTTCTTTTTTATACATATATTATTTAATTTCATTCCAGAATCTATAAGAAGTTGATTATCATTCAAATAAACGACTATTATTCAGTGGTTCTTCGGCACAAACAAAAAATAGGGTCTGAGTTCTACTCACTTTTTTTCTTTCCGAATGGGGCATGGGGTCTCATTCTCTCTTTTGTGAGAAGAACCAATTTAAGGCTTATATTTTAATGCTAGTAGCTATGATATTTGATAGGCGTATACAAAACATAAGTATCAATTAAATTCCCATTTCAAATTGGGGTTCCGGCGGTTCTTCCGCATATAACAGAGGTTCAAAATTCTTCACATTTTCTTTAAAGTTAGTTGGAATTTTCTTCCTTTAGGAACTAATTGTTGGTTAGGTATTTTCCGTGTGAGGAGGGTATAGGATTCTTCCTTTGATTATATGTTTGTAGAGATCTGCTTTAGGCAATCATACTGAGAAGTGAGCTGACAATTGTTGTCCCTTGGTTGATATGTCCTGATCGTCCTGTTCTTTAGGTTTAATTCCATCAGT
>NW_023004939.1:0-604 GCF_900245975.1 Drosophila guanche | reverse complement strand
AAATGTTTATTGTTGCGAGATTTTTATTGTCGAAATATTGACTTTAAAAATTCGGGAACAGTCGGGTTTATTTTCTATGGCAGAACTTTTCTTTTAAGAATTTTCAAAGTTTCTACTTTTTTTGTTTAAGGGTTTTTTCAGAGGTTGCGGTCTGTTTTTTCACATAACTTAAGAAAAGTTGATTGATACTGCTAAAAAATTGATCCAAACTGTGTGTGGTTTTGGCCTACCGTCTGGGTAAAGCTTTGAAATGCAAAAACGTTGGTTGTTGTGAGATTTTTATTGTCGAAATATTGACTTTAAAAACTCGGGAAGATTATGGTTTATTTTCTATGGCATAACTTTTCTTTTAAGAATTTTCAAAGTTTGTACTTTTTTTGTTTAAGGGTTTTACAGAGGTTTCGGTTTTTTTTTCTCATAACTTAAGTATCTTAGATCTGGTTGCAAAAAACTTTGATTATCTGAAAAGTTTATTGAAACTGCTATAAAATGGATCCAAACTCTGTGTGGTTTTGGCCTACCGTCTAGGTTAAGCTTTGAAATGCAAAAATGTTTATTGTTGCGAGATTTTTATTGTCGAAATATTGACTTTAAAAATTCGGGA
>NW_023004938.1:0-604 GCF_900245975.1 Drosophila guanche | reverse complement strand
GTTTAAGGTTTTTTCAGAGGTTGCGGTTTGTTTTTTCACATAACTTAAGAATCTGAATTTTGGTTGTAAGAAATTTTGATTATCTGAAAAGTTGATTGATACTGCCATAAAGTGGATCCAAACTCTGTGTGGTTTTGGCCTACCGTCTCGGAAAAGCTTTGAAATGCAAAAATGTGGATTGTTGTAAGATTTTTTTTTTTCGAAATTTTGACTTTAAAAACTCGGGAAGAGTTGGTTTTATTTTCTATGGCAGAACTTGTTTTTTTAAGAAGTAGCTAATTTGTAATTTTTAGTTTAAGGTTTTTTCAGAGGTTGTGGTTTGTTTTTTCACATAACTTAAGTATCTTAATTTTGGTTGTAAAAAACTTAGATTATCTGAAAAGTTGATTGATACTGCTATAAAATGGATCCAAACTGTGTGGTTTTGGGTTACTTTTTAAGGAAGTAGTTGTAAGTTTAAGGTTTCTTCAGAGGTTGCGGTTTGTTTTTTCACATAACTTAAGTATCTTAATTTTGGTTGTAAAAAACTTTGATTATCTGAAAAGTTGATTGATACTGCTATAAAATGGATCCAAACTGTTTGTGGTTTTGGCCTACCGTCTGG
>NW_023004937.1:0-604 GCF_900245975.1 Drosophila guanche | reverse complement strand
AACTTTTCCCAAGTTTTTAAAGTCAAAATTTCGAGAAAAAAAAATCTCACAAAAATCAACATTTTTGCATTTCAAAGCTTTTCCGAGACGGTAGGCCAAAACCACAAAAAGTTTGGATCCATTTAATAGCAGTATCAATCAACTTTTCAGATAATCAAGGGTTTTTACAACCAAAATTAAGATACTTAAGTTATGTGAAAAAACAAACCACAAGCTCTGAAAAAACCTTAAACTAAAAATTACAAAATTACTAGTTCTTAAAAAACAAGTTCTGCCATAGAAAATAAAACCGACTTTTCCCGAGTTTTTAAAGTCAAAATTTCGAAAAAAAAAATCTCACAACAATCAACATTTTTGCATTTCAAAGCTTTTCCGAGACCGTAGGCCAAAACCACAAACAGTTTTGATCCATTTAATAGCAGTATCAATCAACTTTTCAGATAATCAAAGTTTTTTACATCCAAAATTAAGATACTTAAGTTATGTGAAAAAACAAACCACAACCTCTGAAAAAACCTTAAACTAAAAATTACAAAATTGCTAGTTCTTAAAAAACAAGTTCTGCCATAGAAAATAAAACCAACTTTTCCCAAGTTTTTAAAGT
>NW_023004936.1:0-604 GCF_900245975.1 Drosophila guanche | reverse complement strand
TTTGTTACTTTTTTGTTTAAGGTTTTTTAGAAGTAGCGGTTTGTTTTTTCACATAACTTAACCATCTTAGACCTGGTTGTAAAGAACTTTGATTACTTTGATTTTTCATAGGTTGCGGTTTGTTTTTTCACATAACTTAAGTATCTTAATTTTGGTTGTAAAAAACCTTGATTATCTAAAAAATTGATTGATACTGCTATTAAATGCATCCAAACTGTTTGTGGTTTTGGCCTACCGTCTCGGAAAAGCTTTGAAATGCAAAAATGTTTATTGTTGTGAGATTTTTTTTTCGAAATTTTGACTTTAAAAACTCGGGAAAAGTCGGTTTTATTTTCTATGGTAGAACTTGTTTTTTAAGAACTTGTAATTTTGTAATTTTTAGTTTAAGGTTTTTTCAGATGTTGTGGTTGGTTTTTCACATAACTTAAGTATCTTAGATCTGGTTGCAAAAAAACTTTGATTATCTGAAAAGTTTATTGATTCTGCTATAAAATGGATCCAAACTCTGTGTGGTTTTGGCCTACCGTCTCGGAAAAGGTTTGAAATGCAAAAATGTGAATTGTTGTGAGATTTTTTTTTTTTCGAAATTTTGACTTTAAAAACT
>NW_023004935.1:0-604 GCF_900245975.1 Drosophila guanche | reverse complement strand
AAAAAAAAAATCTCACAACAATCAACATTTTTGCATTTCAAAGCTTTTCCGAGACCGTAGGCCAAAACCACAAACAGTTTGGATCCATTTAATAGCAGTATCAATCAACTTTTCAGATAATCAAAGTTTTTTACATCCAAAATTAAGATACTTAAGTTTTGTAAAAAAACAAACCAGAACCTCTGAAAAAACCTTAACCTAAAAATTACAAAATTACTATTTCTTAAAAAACAAGTTCTGCTATAGAAAATAAAACCGACTTTTCCCGAGTTTTTAAAGTCAAAATTTCGAAAAAAAAATCTCACAACAATCCACATTTTTGCATTTCAAAGCTTTTCCGAGACGGTAGGCCAAAACCACAAAAAGTTTGGATCCATTTAATGGCAGTATCAATCAACTTTTCAGATAATCAAGGGTTTTTACAACCAAAATTAAGATACTTAAGTTATGTGAAAAAACAAACCGCAACCTCTGAAAAAACCTTAAACTAAAAATTACAAAATTGCTAGTTCTTAAAAAACAAGTTCTGCCATAGAAAATAAAACCAACTTTTCCCGAGTTTTTAAAGTCGAAATTTCGAAAAAAAAAAATCTCACAACAATCA
>NW_023004934.1:0-604 GCF_900245975.1 Drosophila guanche | reverse complement strand
ATCAAAGTTTTTTACAACGAAAATTAAGATACTTAAGTTATGTGAAAAACAAACCGCAACCTCTAAAAAAACCTTAAGCTTAAAATAACTTCCTTAATAAGTTCTTAAAAAACAAGTTCTGTCATAGAAAATAAACCCGACTTTTCCCGAGTTTTTAAAGTCAAAATTTCGAAAACAAAAAATCTCACAACAATTAACATTTTTGCATTTCATAGCTTTACACAGACGGTAGGCCAAAACCACAAACAGTTTGGATCCATTTTATATCAGTATCAATCAACTTTTCAGATAATCAAAGTTTTTTACAACCAAAATTAAGATACTTAAGTTATGTGAAAAACAAACCGCAACATCTGAAAAAACCTTAAACTTAAAATTACTTCCTTAATAAGTTTCTAAAAAACAAGTTCTGCCATAGAAAATAAACCCGACTTTTCCCGAGTTTTTAAAGTAAAAATTTCGAAAACAAAAAATCTCACAACATCAACATATTTGCATTTCAAAGCTTTACCCAGACGGTAGGCCAAAACCACACAGAGTTTGGATCCATTTTATAGCAGTATCAATCAACTTTTCAGATAATCAACGTTTTTTACAACGAAAA
>NW_023004933.1:0-604 GCF_900245975.1 Drosophila guanche | reverse complement strand
TAAAAAACTTTAATTATCTGAAAAGTTGATTGATACTGCTATAAAATGGATCCAAACTCTGTGTGGTTTTGGCCTACCGTCTCGGAAAAGCTTTGAAATGCAAAAATGCTTATTGTTGTGAGATTTTTTGTTTTCGAAATTTTTACTTTAAAAATTCGGGAAAAGTCGGGTTTATTTTCTATGGAAGAACTTTTCTTTTTTTTTCATAACTTAAGTATCTTAGATCTGGTTGCAAAAAAAACTGTGATTATCTGAAAAGTTGATTGATTCTGCTATAAAATGGATCCAAACTCTGTGTGGTTTTGGCCTACCGTCTCGGAAAAGCTTTGAAATGCAAAAATGTGGATTGTTCTGAGATTTTTTTTTTCGAAATTTTGACTTTAAAAACTCGGGAAAAGTTGGTTTTATTTTCTATGGCAGAACTTGTTTTTTAAGAAATAGCAATTTTGTAATTTTTAGTTTAAGGTTTTTTCAGAGGTTTCGGTTTGTTTTTTCACATAACTTAAGTATCTTAACTGTGGTTGTAAAAAACTTTGATTATCTGAAAAGTTGATTGATACTGCTATAAAATGGATCCAAACTCTGAGTGGTTTTGGCCTACCGT
>NW_023004932.1:0-604 GCF_900245975.1 Drosophila guanche | reverse complement strand
CTCACAACAATCCACATTTTTGCATTTCAAAGCTTTTCCGAAACGGTAGGCCAAAACCACAAAGAGTTTGGATCCATTTTATAGCAGTATCAATTAACTTTTCAGATAATCAAAGTTTTTTGCAACCAGATCTAAGATACTTAAGTTATGTAAAAAAACAAACCGCAACCTCTGAAAAAACCTTAAACTAAAAATTACAAAATTGCTAGTTCTTAAAAAACAAGTTCTGGCATAGAAAATAAAACCGACTACTCCTGAGTTTTTAAAGTAAAAATTTCGAAGAAAAAATCTCACAACAATCCACATTTTTGCATTTCAAAGCATTTCCGAAACGGTAGGCCAAAACCACACAGAGTTTGGATCCTTTTTATAGCAGTATCAATCAACTTTTCAGATAATCAAAGTTTTTTGCAACCAGATCTAAGATACTTAAGTTATGTAAAAAAACAAACCGCAACCTCTGAAAAAACCTTACTCTAAAAATAACAACCTTAATAAGTTCCTAAAAAACAAGTTCTGCTATAGAAAATAAACCCGACTTTTCCCGAGTTTTTAAAGTAAAAATATCGTACAAAATACCTCACATCAATCAACATTTTTGCAT
>NW_023004931.1:0-604 GCF_900245975.1 Drosophila guanche | reverse complement strand
GATCCAAACTCTGTGTGGTTTTGGCGTACCGTCTCGGAAAAGCTTTGAAATGCAAAAATGTTGATTTTTGTGAGGTATTTTTTACGAATTTTTGACTTTAAAAACTCGGGAAAAGTCGGGTTTATTTTCTATGGCAGAACTTGTTTTTTTAGGAACTTATTAAGGATGTAATTTTTACTTTAAGGTTTTTTCAGAGGTTGCGGTTTGTTTTTTCACATAACTTAAGTATCTTAGATCTGGTTGTAAAAAACTTTGATTATCTGAGAAGTTGATTGATTCTGCTATAAAATGGATCCAAACTCTGTGTGGTTTTGGCCTACCGTCTCGGAAAATCTTTGAAATGCAAAAATGTTGATTGTTGTGATATTTTTTTTTCGAAATTTTTACTTTAAAAACTCGCGAAAGGTCGGGTTTATTTTCTATGCCAGAATTTGTTTTTTAAGAACTTATTAAGAAAGTAATTTTAAGTTTAAGGTTTTTTCAGAGGTTGCGGTTTGTTTCTTCACATAACTTAAGTACCTTAATTTTGGTTGTAAAAAACTTTGATTATCTGAAAAGTTGATTGATACTGCTATAAAATGGATCCAAACTCTGTGTGGTTTTG
>NW_023004930.1:0-604 GCF_900245975.1 Drosophila guanche | reverse complement strand
TTGCAATCAGATCTAAGATACTTAAGTTATGTGAAAAAACAAACCGCAACCTCTGAAAATCCCTTAAACTAAAAATTACAAAATTGATAGTTCTTAAAAAACAAGTTCTGCCATAGAAAATAAAGCCGACTTTTTCCGAGTTTTTAAAGTCAAAATTTCGAAAAAAAAAAAATATCTCACAACAATCCACATTTTTGCATTTCAAAGCTTTTCCGAGACGGTAGGCCAAAACCACACAGAGTTTGGATCCATTTTATAGCAGAACCAATCAACTTTTCAGATAATCAAAGTTTTTTACAACCAAAATTAAGATACTTAAGTTATTTGAGAAAACAAACCGCAACCTCTGAAAAAACCTTAAACTAAAAATTGCTTCCTTAATAAGTTCTTAAAACACAAGTTCTACCATAGAAAATAAACCCGACTTTTCCCGAGTTTTTAAAGTAAAAATTTCGAAAACAAAAAATCTCACAACAATCAACATTTTTGCATTTCAAAGCTTTACCCAGACGGTAGGCCAAAACCACACAGAGTTTGGATCCATTTTATAGCAGTATCAATCAACTTTTCAGATAATCAAAGTTTTTTGCAACCAGATCTAAGA
>NW_023004929.1:0-604 GCF_900245975.1 Drosophila guanche | reverse complement strand
ACTCTGTGTGGTTTTGGCCTACCGTCTGGGTAAAGCTTTAAAATGCAAAAATGTTGATTGTTGTGAGATTTTTTTTTTCCCAAATTTTGACTTTAAGAACTCGGGAAAAGTCGGGTTTATTTTCTATGGCAGAACGTGATTTTTATGAACTAGCAATTTTGTAATTTTTAGTTTAAGGTTTTTTCAAAGGTTGCGGTTTGTTTTTTCCCATAACTTAAGTATCTAAGATCTGGTTGCAAAACACGTTGATTATCAGAAAAGTTGATTGATTCTGCTATAAAATGGATCCAAACTCTGTGTGGTTTTGGCCTACCGTCTGGGAAAAGCTTTGAAATGCAAAAATGTTGATTTTTGTGAGGTATTTTGTACGAAATTTTCACTTTAAAAACTCGGGTTTTTTTCTATGGCAGAACTTGTTTTTTAAGAACTTATTAAGGAAGTAGTTTTAATTTTAAGGTTTTTTCAGAGGTTGCGGTTTGTTTTTCCACATAACTTAAGTATCCTAATTTTGGTTGTAAAAAACTTTGATTATCTGAAAAGTTGATTGCTACTGCTATAAAATGGATCCAAACTCTGTGTGGTTTTGGCCTACCGTCTCGGAAAA
>NW_023004928.1:0-604 GCF_900245975.1 Drosophila guanche | reverse complement strand
AAGAACTAGCAATTTTGTAATTTTTAGTTTAAGGTTTTTTCAGAGGTTTCGGTTCGTTTTTTCACATAACTTAAGTATCTTAATTTTGGTTGTAAAAAATCTTGATTATCTGAAAAGTTGATTGATACTGCTATAAAGTGGATCCAAACTCTGTGTGGTTTTGGCCTACGGTCTCGGAAAAGCTTTGAAATGCAAAAAATGTGGATTGTTGTGAGATTTTTTTTTTTCGAAATTTTGACTTTAAAAGGTTTGAGGTTTGTTTTTTTCACATAACCTAGTTATCTTAGATCTGGTTGTATGGAACTTTGTTTATCTGAAAAGTGTGTGGTTTTGGTTCCAAACACTTTGTGTTTTTGCTTTACCGTCTGGGAAATATACAGATTTGAAATGCAAAAATGTTGATTTTTGTGAGGTATTTATTACGAAATTTAGACTTTAAAAACTCGGGAAGAGTTGGGTTTATTTTCTATGGCAGAACTTGTTTTTTAAGAACTAGTAATTTTGTAATTTTTGGTTTAAGGTTTGCTCAGTGTTGTGTGTTTTCACATAACTTAAGTATCTTAATTTTGGTTGTAAAAAACGTTGATTATCTGAAAAGTTGATT
>NW_023004927.1:0-605 GCF_900245975.1 Drosophila guanche | reverse complement strand
TTTTTTCAGAGGTTGCGGTTTGTTTTTTCACATAACTTAAGTATCTTAGATCTGGTTGTAAAAAACTTTGATTATCTGAAAAGTTGATTGATACTGCTTTAAAATGGATCCAAACTCTGTGTGGTTTTGGCCTACCGTCTGGGTTAAGCTTTGAAATGCAAAAATGTTGATTTTTGTGAGGTATTTTTTACGAATTTTTTGCTTTAAAAAATCGGGAAAAGTCGGGTTTATTTTGTATGGCAGAACTTGTTTTTTAAGAACTTATTAAGAAAGTAATTTTAAGTTTAAGGTTTTTTCAGAGGTTGCGGTTTGTTTTTTTCACATAACTGAGGTATCTTAGAGCTGGTTGCAAAAAACTTTGATTATCTGAAAAGTTGATCGATACTGCTATAAAATGGATCCAAATTCTGTGTGGTTTTGGCCTACCGTCTGGGTAAAGCTTTAAAATGCAAAAATGTTGATTGTTGTGAGATTTTTTTTCGAAATTTTGACTTTAAAAACTTGGGAAAAGTCGGTTTTATTATCTATGGAAGAACTTGTTTTTTTAGAAACTTATTAAGGAAGTAATTTTTAGTTTAAGGTTTTGCTTCTGGACGTTGATATGC
>NW_023004926.1:0-605 GCF_900245975.1 Drosophila guanche | reverse complement strand
GTCGGGTTTATTTTCTATGGCAGAACTTTTCCTTTAAGAATTTTCAAAGTTCGTACTTGTTTGTTTAAGGTTTTTTAGAAGTAGCGGTTTGTTTTTTCGCATAACTTAAGTTTCTTAATTTTGGTTTTAAAAAACTTTGATTATCTGAAAAGTTGATTGATACTGCTATAAAATGGATCCAAACTCTGTGTGGTTTTGGACTACCGTCTGGGTAAAGCTTTGAAATGCAAAAAAGTTGATTTTAGTGAGGTATTTTTCACGAATTTTTGAATTTAAAAACTCGGGAAAAGTCGGGTTTATTTTCTATGGCAGAACTTGTTTTTTAAGAACTTATTAAGGAAGTAATTTTAAGTTTAAGGTTTTTTCAGAGGTTGCGGTTTGTTTTTTCACATAACTTAAGTATCTTAGATCTGGTTGCAAAAAACTTTGATTATCTGAAAAGTTGATTGATTCTGCTATAAAATGGATCCAAACTCTGTGTGGTTTTGGCCTACCGTCTGGGTAAAGCTTTGAAATGTAAAAATGTGATTTTTGTGAGGTATTTTGTACGAAATTTTGACTTTAAAAACTCTGGTTTATTTTCTATGGCAGAACTTGTTTTTTAG
>NW_023004925.1:0-605 GCF_900245975.1 Drosophila guanche | reverse complement strand
TTTTTTACAACCAAATTAAGATACTTAAGCTATGTGAAAAAACAAACTGCAACCTCTGAGAAAACCTTAAACTAAAAATTACATCCTTAATAAGTTCTTAAAAAACAAGTTCTGCCATAGAAAATAAACCCGACTTTTCGCGAGTTTTTAAAGTCAATATTTCGAAAAAAAAATCTCACAACAATCAACATTTTTGCATATCAAAGCCTTACCCAGACGGTAGGCCAAAACCACACACAGTTTGGATCCACTTAATAGCAGCATCAATCAACTTTTCAGATAATAAAAGTTCTTTACAACCAGGTCTAAGATACTTAAGTTATGTGAAAAAACAAAGCGCTAATGCTGAAAAACATTAAACAAAAAAGTACAAACTTTGAAAATTCTTAAAAGAAAAGTTCTGCCATAGAAAATAAACAAGACTTTTCCCGAATTTTTAAAGTCAGAATTTCGTACAAAGTACCTCACAAAAATCAACATTTTTTGCAACCAGATCTAAGATAGTTAAGTTATGTGAAAAACGAAACGCAACCTCTGAAAAAACCTTTACCTACAAATTACATCATAAGTTCTTAAAAACAATTTCTGCCATAGAAAATAAACCC
>NW_023004924.1:0-605 GCF_900245975.1 Drosophila guanche | reverse complement strand
ATATTTTTTTTTCGAAATTTTGACTTTAAAAACTCGAGAAAAGTTGGATTTATTTTCTATGGCAGAACTTGTTTTTTAAGAACTAGCAATTTTGTAATTTTTAGTTTAAGGTTTTTTCAGAGGTTGCGGTTCGTTTTTTCACATAACTTAAGTATCTTAATTTTGGTTGTAAAAATTTTGATTATCTGAAAAGTTGATTGATACTGCTATAAAGTGGATCCAAACTCTGTGTGGTTTTGGCCTACCGTCTGGGTAAAGCTTTAAAATGCAAAAATGTTCATTTTTGTGAGGTATTTTGTACGAAATTTTGACTTTAAAAACTCGGGTTTTTTTTTCTATGGCAGAACTTGTTTTTTAAGATCTTATTAAGAAAGTAATTATAAGTTTAAGGTTTTTTCAGAGGTTGTGGTTCGTTTTTTCACATAACTTAAGTATGTTAATTTTGTTTGTTTGTATAAAACTTTGATTATCTGAAAAGTTGATTGATACTGCTATAAAATGGATCCAAACTGAGTGGTTTTGGCCTACCGTCTGGATAAGCCTTTGAAATGCAAAAATGTTAATTGATGTGAGATTTTTTTTCCGATATTTTTACTTTAAAAACT
>NW_023004923.1:0-605 GCF_900245975.1 Drosophila guanche | reverse complement strand
CTGGGAAATATACAGATTTGAAATGCAAAAATGTTGATTTTTGTGAGGTATTTATTACGAAATTTTGACTTTAAAAACTCGGGAAGAGTTGGGTTTATTTTCTATGGCACAACTTGTTTTTTAAAAACTAGTAATTTTGTAATTTTTGGTTAACGGTTTGTTCAGAGGTTGCGGTTTGTTTTTTCACATAACTTAAGTACCTTAATTTTGGTTGTAAAAAACTTTGATTATTTGAAAAGTTGATTGATACTGCTATAAAATGGATTTAAACTGTGTGGTTTTGGCCTACCGTCTCGGAAAAGCTTTGAAATGCAAAAATGTGGATTGTTGTGAGATTTTTTTTTTTTAAATTTTGACTTTAAAAACTCGGGAAAAGTTTGTTTTATTTTCTATGGCAGAACTTGTATTTTAAGAACTAGTAACTTTGTAATTTTTAGTTTAAGGTTTTTTCAGAGGTTGTGGTTTGTTTTTTTACATAACTTAAGTATCTTAATTTTGGTTGTAAAAACTTTGATTATCTGAAAAGTTGATTGATACTGCTATAAAATGGATCCAAACTGTGTGGTATTGGCCTACCGTCTGGGTAAAGCTTTGAAATGCAAAAA
>NW_023004922.1:0-605 GCF_900245975.1 Drosophila guanche | reverse complement strand
TCGGTTAAGCTTTGAAATGCAAAAATGCTTATTGTTGTGAGATTTTTTGTTTTCGAAATTTTTACTTTAAAAATTCGGGAAAAGTCGGGTTTATTTTCTATGGAAGAACTTTTCTTTTAAGAACTTATTAAGGAAGTAATTTTTAGTTTAAGGTTTTTTTTAGAGCTTGCGGTTTGTTTTTTTTCATAACTTAAGTATCGTAGATCTGGTTGAAAAAAAACTTTGATTATCTGAAAAGTTGATTGATTCTGCTATAAAATGGATCCAAACTCTGTGTGGTTTTGGCCTACCGTCTCGGAAAAGCTTTGAAATGCAAAAATGTGGATTGTTGTGAGATTTTTTTTCTTCGAAGTTTTGACTTTAAAAACTCGGGAAAAGTTGGTTTTATTTTCTATGGCAGAACTTGTTTTTTAAGAACTAGCAATTTTGTAATTTTTAGTTTAAGGTTTTTTCAGAGGTTGCGGTTCGTTTTTTCACATAACTTAAGTATCTTAATTTTGGTTGTACAAAATTTTGATTATCTGAAAAGTTGATTGATACTGCTATAAAATGGATCCAAATTCTGAGTGGTTTTGGCCTACCGTCTCGAAAAGCTTTGAAATGCA
>NW_023004921.1:0-605 GCF_900245975.1 Drosophila guanche | reverse complement strand
TAGCAGTATCAATCAACTTTTCAGATAATCAAAGTTTTTTACATCCAAAATTAAGATACTTAAGTTATGTGAAAAAACGAACCGCAACCTCTGAAAAAACCTTAAACTAAAAATTACAAAATTGCTAGTTCTTAAAAAACAAGTTCTGCCATAGAAAATAAATCCAACTTTTCCCGAGTTTTTAAAGTCAAAATTTCGAGAAAAAAAATATCACAACAATCCACATTTTTGCATTTCAAAGATTTTCGAGACGGTAGGCCAAAGCCAGTCAGAGTTTGGATCCATTTTATAGCAGTATCAATCAACTTTTCAGATAATTAAAATTTTTTACAACCAAAATTAAGATACTTAAGTTATGTGAAAAAACGAACCGCAACCTCTGAAAAAACCTTAAACGAAAAATTAAAAAATTGCTAGTTCTTAAAAAACAAGTTCTGCCATAGAAAATAAATCCAACTTTTCCCGAGTTTTTAAAGTCAAAATTTCGAAAAAAAAATATCACAACAATCCACATTTTTGCATTTCAAAGCTTTTCGAGACGGTAGGCCAAATCCAGTCAGAGTTTGGATCCATTTTATAGCAGTATCAATCAACTTTTCAGATAA
>NW_023004920.1:0-605 GCF_900245975.1 Drosophila guanche | reverse complement strand
AAAATTGCTAGTTCTTAAAAAACAAGTTCTGCCATAGAAAATAAAACCTACTTTTCCCGAGTTTTTAAAGTTAAAATTTCGAAAAAAAGAAATCTCACAACAATCAACATTTTTGCATTTCAAAGCTTTTCCGAGACCGTAGGCCAAAACCACAAACAGTTTCGATCCATTTAATTGCAGTATCAATCAACTTTTCAGATAATCAAAGTTTTTTACATCCAAAATTAAGATACTTAAGTTATGTGAAAAAACGAACCGCAACCTCTGAAAAAACTTTAAACTAAAAATTACAAAATTGCTAGTTCTTAAAAAACAAGTTCTGCCATAGAAAATAAAACCAACTTTTCCCAAGTTTTTAAAGTCAAAATTCCGAAAAAAAAAAATCTCACAACAATCCACATTTTTTCATTTCAAAGCTTTTCCGAGACGGTAGGCCAAAACCACACAGAGTTTGGATCCACTTTATAGCAGTATCAATCAACTTTTCAGATAATCAAAATTTTTTACATCCAAAATTAAGATACTTAAGTTATGTGAAAAAACGAACCGCAACCTCTGAAAAAACCTTAAACTAAAAATTACAAAATTGCTAGTTCTTAAAAAAC
>NW_023004919.1:0-605 GCF_900245975.1 Drosophila guanche | reverse complement strand
CCTCTGAAAAAACCTTAAACTAAAAATTACATCCTTAATAAGTTCTTAAAAAACAAGTTCTGCCATAGGAAATAAACCCGACTTTTCCCGAGTTTTTAAAGTAAAAATATCGAAAAAAAAAATCTCACATCAATCAACATTTTTGCATTTCAAAGCTTTACCCAGACGGTAGGCCAAAACCACACAGTTTGGATCCATTTTATAGCAGTATCAATTAACTTTTCAGATAATCAAAGTTTTTTACAACCAAAATTAAGATACTTAAGTTATGTAAAAAAACAAACCACAACCTCTGAAAAAACCTTAAACTAAAAATTACAAAGTTACTAGTTCTTAAAAAAACAAGTTCTGCCATAGAAAATAAAACTAACTTTTCCCGAGTTTTTAAAGTAAAAAATATCGAAAAAAAAAAAATCTCACATCAATCAACATTTTTGCATTTCAAAGCTTTTCCGAGACGGTGGGCCAAAACCACAAACAGTTTGGATCCATTTTATATCAGTATGAATCAACTTTTCAGATAATCAAAGTTTTTTACAACCAAAATTAAGATACTTAAGTTATGTGAAAAACCAAACCACAACCACTGAAAAAACCTTAAACTA
>NW_023004917.1:0-605 GCF_900245975.1 Drosophila guanche | reverse complement strand
CCAATAATAAACTGAGATTCCAAATCTTCGAGCACATATGCTATAAACGTCATGATCGTACCATCTAATCCTCTTATACTAACTTCAGCTACTTCATTCACTTCCGAAGATTTTCCATTATTAAACGGAATCAATCCAATTCTCTTCACAACTCTTCTTTTCTTTCCAACTACCATATTTGCTGCTATCAATGATACTTCAGCACCAGTATCTAACAAAACTTTGCATTGTTTATCATTACACATCAACCAGCCTACCGGCCTCGGATCGTTATTGCATCGCGAATTACCTACAAATTCCACATTCACATTATTTGCTTCTGCTATTTCTGATACATGCTTTATCCCAGAATATTTTCTCTCCTCCTCAAGCTGCTCTTCCCGATTTTCTTTCCATAGCTTTCACACCGCATGCATACTTGAACTGTGCGTTACATTTCGATACAGTTTGCAAGGAGACATTCTCAGGCGACATTGCGGCGCAAGATGCCCGGCTTTTGCACATCGAAAATACATGCGTTTTTCTACCATAATCTTTAACTTGCCTGCATTATCCGAATCAAGGCATTGGTCAGAATAATGTCCTATTTGATTACAAAATTCGCA
>NW_023004916.1:0-605 GCF_900245975.1 Drosophila guanche | reverse complement strand
ATCTCACAACAATCAACGTTTTTGCATTTCAAAGCTTTGCCCAGACGGTAGGCCAAAACCACACAGATTTTGGATCCATTTTATAGCAGTATCAATCAGCTTTTCAGATAACCAAAGTTTTTACAACAAAAATTAAGATACTTAAGTTATGTGAAAAAACAAAGCGCTACTTCTAAAAAACCTTAAACAAAAAAGTACAAACTTTGAAAATTCTTAAAAATAAAGTTCTGCCATAGAAAATAAACCCGACTCTTTCCGAGTTTTAAAAGTCAAAATTTCGTAAAAAATACCTCACAAAAATCAAAATTTTTGCATTTCAAAGCTTTGCCCAGACGGTAGGCCAAAACCACACAGATTTTGGATCCATTTTATAGCAGTATCAATAAACTTTTCAGATAATCAAAATTTTTACAACCAAAATTAGGATACTTAAGTTATGTGAAAAAACAAATCGCTACCTCTGAAAAAACCTTAAAATAAAAATTACATCCTTAATAAGTTCTTAAAAAACAAGTTCTGCCATAGAAAATAAACCCGACTTTTCCCGAGTTTTTAAAGTAAAAATTTCGTACAAAATACCTCACAAAAATAAACAATTTTGCATT
>NW_023004915.1:0-605 GCF_900245975.1 Drosophila guanche | reverse complement strand
TTTTCGAAATTTTGACTTTAAAAACTCGGGAAGAGTCGGGTTTATTTTCTATGGCAGAACTTGTTTTTTAAGAACTTATTAAGGATGTAATTTTTAGTTTAAGGTTTTTTTAGAAGTAGCGATTTGTTTTTTCACATAGCTTAAGTATCTTAGATCTGGTTGTAAAGAACTTTGATTATCTGAAAAGTTGATTGATACTGCTATATAGTGGATCCAAACTCTGTATGGTTTTGGCCTACAGTCTGGGTAAACCTTTGAAATGCAATAATGTTGATGTTGTGAGATTTTTATTGTCGAAATTTAGACTTTAAAAACTCGGGAAGAGTCGGGTTTATTTTCTATGCCAGAACTTGTTTTTTAAGAACTTATTAAGGATGTAATTTTCAGTTTAAGGTTTTTTAGAAGGAGCGGTTTGTTTTTTCACATAACTTAAGTATCTTAGATCTGGTTGCAAAGAACTTTGATTATCTGAAAAGTTGATTGATGCTGCTATGAAGTGGATCCAAACTGTGTGTGGTTTTGGCCTACCGTCTCTGAAAAGCTTTGAAATGCAAAAATGTTTATTTTTATTAATGTATTTTTTAGGAAATTTTGACTTTAAAACT
>NW_023004914.1:0-605 GCF_900245975.1 Drosophila guanche | reverse complement strand
AAGGTTTTTTCAGAGGTTGCGGTTTGTTTTTTCACATAAGTTAAGAATCTGAATTTTGGTTGTAAAAAATTTTGATTATCTGAAAAGTTGATTGATACTGCTATAAAGTGGATCCAAACTCTGGGTGGTTTTGGCCTACCGTCTGGATAAAGCTTTAAAATGCAAAAATGTTCATTTTTGTGAGGTATTTTGTACGAAAATTTGACTTTAAAAACTCGGGGTTTTTTTTCTATGGCAGAACTTGTTTTTTAAGAACTTATTAAGAAAGTAATTTTAAGTTTAAGGTTTTTTCAGAGGTTGCGGTTTGTTTTTTTACATAACTTAAGTATCTTAATTTTGGGTTGTAAAAAACTTTGATTATCTGAAAAGTTGATTGATACTGCTATAATATGGATCCAAACTCTGTGTGGTTTTGGCCTACCGTCTGGGTAAAGCTTTGAAATGCAAACATGTTGATTTTTGTGAGGTATTTTTTACAAAATTTTGACTTTAAAAATTCGCAAAAAGTCGGGTTTATTTTCTATGGAAGAACTTTTCTTTTAAAAATTTTCAAAGTTTGTTACTTTTTTGTTTAAGGTTTTTTAGAAGTAGCGGTTTGTTTTTTC
>NW_023004913.1:0-605 GCF_900245975.1 Drosophila guanche | reverse complement strand
TATAGCAGAACTTTTTTTTTAGGAATTTATTAAGAAAGTAATTTTTTGTTGAAGGTTTTTTCAGAGGTAGCGATTTGTTTTTTCACATAACTTAAGTATCTTATTTTGGCTGTAAAAAACTATGATTATCTGAAAAGTGGATTGATACTGCTATAAAATGGAACCAAACTCTGTGTGGGTTTTGCCTACCTTCTGAGTATAGCTTTGAACTGCGAAAATTTTGATTGTTGAGAGATTTTTTTTTTTTTTCGAAACTTGTACTTTAAAACCTCGGGAAAAGTCGGGTTTATTTTCTATGGCAGAACTTGTTTTTTAAGAACTTATTAAGGATGTAATTTTTATTTTAAGGTTTTTTCAGAGGTTGCAGTTTGTTTTTTGTGACATAACTTAAGTATCTTAATTTTGGTTGCAAAAAACTTTGATTATCTAAAAAGTTGATTAATACTACTATAAAATGGATCCAAACTCTGTGTGGTTTTGGCCTACCGTCTGGGTAAAGCCTTTAAATGCAAAAATTTTGATTTTTGTGAGGTATTTTGTACGAAATTTTGACTTTAAGAATTCGGGAAAAGTCGGGTTTATTTTCTATGGCAGAACTTTTTTTT
>NW_023004912.1:0-605 GCF_900245975.1 Drosophila guanche | reverse complement strand
ATCAACTTTTCAGATAATCAAGATTTTTTACAACGAAAATTAAGATACTTAAGTTATGTGAAAAAACAAACCGCAACCTCTGAAAAAACCTTAAACTAAAAATTACATCCTTAATAAGTTCCTAGAAAAACAGGTTCTGCCATAGAAAATAAAACCGACTTTTCCCGAGTTTTTAAAGTCAAAATTTCGAAAAAAAAAAATCTCACAACAATCAACATTTTTGCATTTTAAAGCTTTACCCAGACGGTAGACCAAAACCACACAGAGTTTGGATCCATTTTATAGCATAATCAATCAACTTTTCAGATAATCAAAGTTTTTTGCAACCAGATCTAAGATACTTAAGCTATGTAAAAAAACAAACCGCAACCTCTGAAAAAAAACGTAAACTAAAAATTACATCCCCAATAAGTTCCTAAAAAACAAGTTCTGCCATAGAAAATAAACCCGACTTTTCCCGAGTTTTTAAAGTAAAAATATCGAAAAAAAAAATCTCACATCAATCAACATTTTTGCATTTCAAAGCTTTACCCAGACGGTAGGCCAAAACCACAAACAGTTTGGATCCATTTTATAGCAGTATCAATCAACTTTTCAGATAATCA
>NW_023004911.1:0-605 GCF_900245975.1 Drosophila guanche | reverse complement strand
AACTTAAGTATCTTAATTTTGGTTGTAAAAAACTTTGATTATCTGAAAAGTTGATTGATACTGCTCTGTGTGGTTTTGGCCTACCGTCTGGTTAAAGCTTTGAAATGCAAAAATGTTTATTGTTGTGAGATTTTTTGTTTTCGAAATTTTTACTTTAAAAACTCGGAAAAAGTCGTCTTTATTTTCTATGGCAGAACTTGTTTTTTAAGAACTTATTAAGGAAGTAATTTTTAGTTTAAGGGGTTTTCAGACTTTGCGGTTTGTTTTTTCACACAACTTAAGTATCTTAGATCTGGTTGCAAAAAACTTTGATTATCTGAAAAGTTGATTGATACTGCTATAAAATGGATCCAAACTCTGTGTGGTTTTGGCCTACCGTCTCGGAA
Source organism: Drosophila guanche (assembly GCF_900245975.1). NCBI lineage: Eukaryota > Metazoa > Arthropoda > Insecta > Diptera > Drosophilidae > Drosophila > Drosophila guanche. The sequence continues at coordinate 219 of NW_023004911.1, read as the reverse complement.
AAGCTTTGAAATTCAAAAATGTGGATTTTTGTGAGGTATAATTTACGAATTTTTTTCTTTAAAAACTCGGGAAAAGTCGGTTTTATTTTCTATGGCAGAACTTGTTTTTTAAGAACTAGCAATTTTGTAGTTTTTAGTTTAAGGTTTTTTCAGAGGTTGCGGTTTATTTTTTCACATATCTTAAGTATCTTAATTTTGGTTGTAAAAAACTTTGATTAT
>NW_023004910.1:0-605 GCF_900245975.1 Drosophila guanche | reverse complement strand
GGGTTTATTTTCTATGGCAGAACTTGTTTTTTAAGAACTTATTAAGGAAGTAATTTTTAATTTAAGGTTTTTTCAGACTTTGCGGTTTGTTTTTTCACATAACTTAAGTATCTTAGATCTGGTTGCAAAAAACTTTGATTATCTGAAAAGTTGATTGATTCTGCTATAAAATGGATCCAAACTCTATTTGGATTTGGCCTACCGTCTGGGTAAAGCTTTGAAATGCAAAAATGTTGATTGTTGTGAGATTTTTTGTTCTCGAAATTTTTACTTTAAAAACTCGGGAAAAGTCGGGTTTATTTTCTATGGCAGAACTTGTTTTTTAAGAACTATCAATTTTGTAATTTTTAGTTTAAGGGGTTTTCAGAGGTTGCGGTTTTTTCACATAACTTAAGTATCTTAGATATGATTGCAAAAAAACTTTGATTATCTGAAAAGTTGATTGATTCTGCTATAAAATGGATCCAAACTCTGTGTGGTTTTGGCCTACCGTCTGGGTAAAGCTTTGAAATGCAAAAATGTGGATTGTTGTGAGATTTTTTTTCTTCGAAATTTTGACTTTAAAAACTCGGAAAAAGTCGGCTTTATTTTCTATGGCAGAACTT
>NW_023004909.1:0-605 GCF_900245975.1 Drosophila guanche | reverse complement strand
TCTTTAATAAGTTCCTAAAAAAAAGTTCTGCCATAGAAAATAAACCCGACTGTTCCCGAGTTTTTAAATTCAATATTTCGACAATAAAAATCTCACAACAACCAACATTTTTGCATTTCAAAGCTTTACCCAGGCGGTAGCCCAAAACCACACACAGTTTGGATCAATTTTTAATCAGTATCAATCAACTTTTAGATAATCAAAGTTTTTTGCAACCAGATCTAAGATACTTAAGTTATGTGAAAAAACAGACCGCAACCTCTGAAAAAACCTTAAACTAAAAATTACACTTTTAATAAATTCCTAAAAAAAAAATTCTGCCATAAACCCGACTGTTCCCGAGTTTTTAAAGTCAATATTTCGACAATAAAAATCTCACAACAATCAACATTTTTGCATTTCAAATCTCAACCTAGACGGTAGGCCAAAACCACACAGAGTTTGGATCCATTTTATAGCATTTTCAATAAACTTTTCAGATAATCAAAGTTTTTTGTAACCAGATCTAAGATACTTAAGTTATGTGAAAAAACAAAATACAACCTTTGAAAAAACCTAAACCTAAAAATTACATCCTTATTAAGTTCTTAAAAAACCAGTTCTGC
>NW_023004908.1:0-605 GCF_900245975.1 Drosophila guanche | reverse complement strand
TTGTCGACGCGGAAGGTTGGTTGCGGACAACATTTTTTTTCAATTTTTTTTTAAATGTTTATTTTTTCAGAACACAGACTACTATTATGTGGTTATGTACATATGCAGTCAGAAAGACAGCAAGCAGAGGGACAGGCAGAGAGGGAGGCAAAGAGACAAGCAGAGAGACAGCAGGCAGAGAGACAGGCTGAGAGACAGGAGGCACATACAGGCAGAGAGGCAGGCAGAGAGAGAGGAAAATAGACAGGGAAAGAGACCGACGGAGATACAGGAAGAGAGACAGCAGGCACAGGGACAGGCAGAGAGAGAGGCAAAGAGACAGACAGAGAGACCGGAACGACGAGACGAAGGCAGCGAGCAAGAGAGACAGGAAAAGAGACTCACAGAGATACAGGAACAGAGACAGCAGGCAGAGAGACACAGGAAGAGAGACAGCAGGCAGAGCGACAGGTAGAGAGACAGGAAGAGAGACGAAGGCAGAGAGACACAGGAAGAGAGACAGCAAGCAGAGGGACAGGCAGAGAGGGAGGCAAAGAGACAGACAGAGGCACAGGAAGAGAGACAGGCAAAGAGAAAGGCAGAGGCACAGGAAGAGAGACAGCCGG
>NW_023004907.1:0-605 GCF_900245975.1 Drosophila guanche | reverse complement strand
AGTTTGGATCCATTTAATAGCAGTATCAATCAACTTTTCAGATAATCAAGGGTTTTTACAACCAAAATTAAGATACTTAAGTTATGTGAAAAAAACAAACCACAACCTCTGAAAAAACCTTAAACTAAAAATTAAAAAATTGCTAGTTCTTAAAAAACAAGTTCTGCCATAGAAAATAAAACCGACTTTTCCCGAGTTTTTAAGGTCAAAATTTCGTGAAAAAAATCTCACAACAATCAACATTTTTGCATTTCAAAGCTTTTCCGAGACCGTAGGCCAAAACCACAAACAGTTTGGATCCATTTAATAGCAGTTTAAATCAACTTTCCAGATAATCAAGGGTTTTTACAACCAAAATTAAGATACTTAAGTTATGTGAAAAATCGAACCGCAACCTCTGAAAAAACCTTAAACTAAAAATTACAAAATTGCTAGTTCTTAAAAAACAAGTTCTGCCATAGAAAATAAAACCAACTTTTCCCAAGTTTTTAAAGTCAAAATTTCGAAAAAAAAAATCTCACAACAATCTACATTTTTGCATTTCAACGCTTTTCCGAGACGGTAGGCCAAAACCACACAGAGTTTGGATCCACTTTATAGCAGTA
>NW_023004906.1:0-605 GCF_900245975.1 Drosophila guanche | reverse complement strand
CACTGTTACAAGTGTATTTAAAAAATGTGCCCCGCCCCATTCCGCCCCCGCTAAAGGGCGAAGACCTCCCAAATCTACAATTTCAAAAATAGAAGAAAACTAAAAACGCCATTCTGTAGGGAATGGCCATATCTATCAGATCAACAAATTGAGATCAAATTGGATCATAATTATGGCCAGAAAGACGAAATTAATTATCAGTGGCTAAACCCACACTTTCCTGCAGCTTTTGTTGTTCTTTTCACATTCTCTCATTCACACTCTGCTTCACTCGGTGTCTGCCTCTGCCGTCCCTCTGCCTCTGCCGACTTTTAATAACCCCCCCCCCCCACACAGCTTATATTTGTTTTATACCCGGTACTCGAAGAGTAAATAGGGTATATTGTATTTGTGCACAAAGTTAAACTATGTAACACACAGAAGGAATCGTTTCCGACCCCATAAAGTGTATATATTCTTGATCACCATCAATAGCCGAGTCGATTGAGCCCTGTCTGTCCGTCCGTCTGTCCTTCCGTCTGTCCTTCCGTCTGTCCGTCCGTCTTCTTGAGCACCTGAATCTCAGAGACTATAAAAGCTAGAGCTACCAAATTTTGCATCCAGAC
>NW_023004905.1:0-605 GCF_900245975.1 Drosophila guanche | reverse complement strand
GGCCAAAACCACTCAGAGTTTGGATCCATTTTATAGCAGTATCAATCAACTTTTCAGATAATCAAAGTTTTTTACAACCACAGTTAAGATACTTAAGTTATGTGAAAAAACAAACCGAAACCTCTGAAAAAAACTTAAACTAAAAATTATAAAATTGCTAGTTCTTAAAAAACAATTTCTGCCATAGAAAATAAAACCAACTTTTCCCGAGTTTTTAAAGTCAAAATTTCGAAAAAAAAAAAATCTCACAACAATCCACATTTTTGCATTTCAAAGCTTTTCCGAGACGGTAGGCCAAAACCACACAGAGTTTGGATCCACTTTATAGCAGAATCAATCAACTTTTCAGATAATCAAAGTTTTTTTGCAACCAGATCTAAGATAATTATGTTATGAAAAAAAAAACAAACCGCAAGCTCTAAAAAAAACCTTAAACTAAAAATTACTTCCTTAATAAGTTCTTAAAAGAAAAGTTCTTCCATAGAAAATAAACCCGACTTTTCCCGAATTTTTAAACTCAAAATTTCGAAGAAAAAAAAAATCTCACAACAATCAACATTTTTGCATTTCAAAGCTTTTCCGAGACGGTAGGCCAAAACCACAAA
>NW_023004904.1:0-605 GCF_900245975.1 Drosophila guanche | reverse complement strand
AGTTTTTAAAGTCAAAAATTTGAACAAAAAAAACTAAAAATCTCACAACAATCATCATTATTGCATTTCAAAGCCTTTCCGAGACGGTAAGCCAAAACCACACACAGTTTGGATCCACTTCATAGCAGCATCAATTAACTTTTCAGATAATCAAAGTATTTTACAACCAAAATTAAGATACTTAAGTTATGTGAAAAAAAAAACCCCAACCTCTGAAAAAACCTTAAACTAAAAATTACATCCTTAATAAGTTCTTAAAAAACATGTTCTGCCATAGAAACTAAACCCGACTTTTCCCGAGATTTTAAAGTCAAAAATTCGAAAAAAACAATCTCCCAACTATTAACATTTTTGCATTTCAAAGCTTTACCCAGGCGGTAGGCCAAAACCACACAGAGTTTGGATACATTTTATAGCAGTATCAATCAACATTTCAGATAATCAAAGTTTTTTACAACCAAAATCACGATACTTAAGTTATGTGAAAAATCAAACCCCAACCTCTGAAAAAACCTTAAGCTAAAAATTACATCCTTAATAAGTTCTTAAAAAACAAGTTCTGCCATAGAAAAAAAAACCCGACTTTCCCGAAGTTTTAAAGCCAA
>NW_023004903.1:0-605 GCF_900245975.1 Drosophila guanche | reverse complement strand
ATTAAGGAAGTAATTTTAAGTTTAAGGTTTTTTCAGAGGTTGCGGTTTGTTTTTTCACATAACTTAAGTATCTTAATTTTGGTTGTAAAAAACTTTGATTACCTGATAAGTTGATTGATACTGCTATAAAATGGATCCAAACTCTGTGTGGTTTTGGCCTACCGTCTGGGTAAAGCTTTAAAATGCAAAAATGTTGATTGTTGTGAGATTTTTTTTTCCCAAATTTTGACTTTAAGAACTCGGGAAAAGTCGGGTTTATTTTCTATGGCAACGCTTGTTTTTTAGGAACTTATTGGGGATGTAATTTTTAGTTTAAGGTTTTTTCAGAGGTTGCGGTTTGTTTTTTTACATAACTTAAGTATCTTAGATCTGGTTGCAAAAAACTTTGATTATCTGAAAAGTTGACTGATTCTGTCATAAAATGGATCCAAACTCTGTGTGGTTTTGGCCTACCGTCTGGGTAAAGGTTTGAAATGCAAAAATGTTGATTTTTGTGATGTATTTTGTACGAAATTTTGACTTTAAAAACTCGGGTTTATTTTCTATGGCAGAACTTGTTTTTTTAGATCTTATTAAGGAAGTAATTTTTAGTTTAAGGTTTTTTC
>NW_023004902.1:0-606 GCF_900245975.1 Drosophila guanche | reverse complement strand
CTTTACCCAGACGGTAGGCCAAAACCACTCAGTTTGGGTCCATTATATAGCAGTATCAATCAACTTTTCAGATAATCAAAGTTTTTTACAACAAAAATTAAGATACTTAAGTTATGTGAAAAAACCAACCGCAACCTCTGAAAAAACCTTAAACTAAAAATTACATCCTTAATAAGTTCCTAAAAAACAAGTTCTGCCATAGAAAATAAAACCGACTTTTCCCAAATTTTAAAGTAAAAATTTCGAAAAAAAATCTCACCTCAATCAACATTTTTGCATTTCAAAGCTTTTCCGAGACGGTGGGCCAAAACCACACAGAGTTTGGATCCATTATATAGCAGTATCAATCAACTTTTCAGATAATCAAAATTTTTTACAACCAAAATTCAAATTCTTAAGTTATGTGAAAAAAACAAACCGCAACCTCTGAAAAAACCTTAAACTAAAAATTACATCCTTAATAAGTTCCTAAAAAACAAGTTCTGCCATAGAAAATAAACCCGACTTTTCCCGAGTTTTTAAAGTAAAAATATCGAAAAAAAAATCTCACATCAATCAACATTTTAGGATTTTAAAGCTTTACCCAGACGGTAGGCCAATACCACA
>NW_023004901.1:0-606 GCF_900245975.1 Drosophila guanche | reverse complement strand
TGGTGAGCATACTGGACGCAAATCGTATCCGGGACGCATGAAGCGTGCCCAGTCTGATCCCGCTGGTCAGGAGAAGCAGGCAAAACTCGTGAAGGAGTCAAAAGAAGAAACAAAACGCGCCACCAAAAAGAAAGAGAAAGCGGCAAAGCAAGAGGGAGAGGGAGAGCATAAGCAAAAGAAAGAGGAAAAGAAAAAGGAAAAGGAAGAGCTAGAGCTAGAGCCACAGTCAGAGCTCAAAGAAGAGGCCGATAAACGCTTGTCCACTGATGAATCAGACATGCCCATGGAGGCAGCTGCTGCTGTTGAGGAGCCTAAAGTAGAGACCAAGGAGGAGCCAGAGGTAATGCCAGCTGAAACCATGCCCGAGCCAATGGAGCAAGAAACTGCAACAGAAACTGAGCATAAATCTGTGGCAGCAGAAGCTGCTGCTGCTGCTCCTGCTTCTCCACAGCTGGTGGAACAAATGCCGCTCGGCATGGACATGGATCCGCAGCCATTGGAAGCGGCAGCGGTGCCAAATGGCAGCGATGATTATGAGCCACCACCGCCACCGCTACTGGTACGATTACCTGCTGACGACGTACCGGTGACTTCGTCGAATCCCGT
>NW_023004900.1:0-606 GCF_900245975.1 Drosophila guanche | reverse complement strand
ACTTAAGTTATGTGAAAAAACAAAACGCAACCTCTGAAAAAAACCTTAACGGTAGGCCAAAACCACACATAGTTTGGATCAACTTCATAGCAGCATCAATCAACTTTTCAGGTAATCGAAGTTCTTTACAACCAGATCTAAGATACTTAAGTTATGTGAAAAAACAAAACGCAACCTCTGAAAAAACCTTAACGGTAGGTCAAAACCACACAGAGTTTGTATCCACTTTATAGCAGGATCAATCAACTTTTCAGATAATCAAAATTCTTTACAACCAGATTTAAGATACTTAAGTTATGTGAAAAAACAAACCGCAACCTCTGAAAAAACCTTTAACTAAAAATTACATCCTTAATAAGTTCTTAAAAAACTAGTTCTGCCATAGAAAATGAACCCGACTTTTCACAAGTTTTAAAAGTCAAAATTTTGAAAAAACAAAATCTCACAACAATCAACAATTTTGCATTACAAAGCTTTACCCAGGCGGTAGTCCAAAACTATATAGAGTTTGGATCCACTTTATAGCCGTATCAAGCAACTTTTAATACCAGATCTAAGACAATTATAGTATGTGAAAAAAACAACAGCTACCTCTAAAACACCTTA
>NW_023004899.1:0-606 GCF_900245975.1 Drosophila guanche | reverse complement strand
TAATTTAAGGTTTTTTCAGAGGTTGCGGTTTGTTTTCTTACATAACTTAAATATCTTAATTTTCGTTGTAAAAAACTTTGATTATCTGAAAAGTTGATTGATACTGGTATAAAATGGATCCAAACTGTTTGTGGTTTTGGCCTACCGTCTGGGCAAAGCTATGAAATGCAAAAATGTTGATTGTTGTGAGATTTTTTGCTTTCGAAATTTTTACTTTAAAAACTCGGGAAAAGTCGGGTTTATTTTCTATGCCAGAATTTGTTTTTTAAGAACTTATTAAGAAAGTAATTTTAAGTTTAAGGTTTTGTCAGAGGTTGCGGATTGTTTTTTCACATAACTTAAGTATCTTAGATCTGGTTGCAAAAAACTTTGATTATCTGAAAAGTTGATTGATACTGCTAACAAAAGGATCCAAACTCTGTGTGGTTTTGGCCTACCGTCTGGGTAAAGCTTTAAAATGCAAAAATGTTGATTGATGTGAGATTTTTCTTTTCGATATTTTTACTTTAAAAACTCGGGATAAGGTCGGATAATTTAAGGTTTTTTCAGAGGTTGCGGTTTGTTTTCTTACATAACTTAAATATCTTAATTTTCGTTGTAAAAAAC
>NW_023004898.1:0-606 GCF_900245975.1 Drosophila guanche | reverse complement strand
TTTTTTTTTTCGAAATTTTGACTTTAAAAACTTGGGAAAAGTTGGTTTTATTTTCTATGGCAGAACTTGTTTTTTAAGAACTAGCAATTTTGTAATTTTTAGTTTAAAGTTTTTTCAGAGGTTGCGGTTCGTTTTTTCACATAACTTAAGTATCTTTATTTTGGATGTAAAAAACTTTGATTATCTGAAAAGTTGATTAATACTGCTATTAAATGGATCCAAACTGTTTGTGGTTTTGGCCTACGGTCTCGGAAAAGCTTTGAAATGCAAAAATGTTGATTGTTGTGAGATTTTTTTTTTTCGAAATTTTGACTTTAAAAACTCGGGAAAAGTCGGTTTTATTTTCTATGGCAGATCTTGTTTTTTAAGAACTAGTAATTTTGTAATTTTTAGTTTAAGGTTTTTTTAGATGTTGTGGTTTGTTTTTTCACATAACTTAAGTATCTTAATTTTGGTTGTAAAAAACTTTGATTATCTGAAAAGTTGATTGATACTGCTATTAAATGGATCCAAACTTTTTGTGGTTTTGGCCTACCGTCTCGGAAAAGCTTTGAAATGCAAAAATGTTGATTTTTGTGAGGTATTTTGTACGAAATTTTGACTTTA
>NW_023004897.1:0-606 GCF_900245975.1 Drosophila guanche | reverse complement strand
AAATTGGGATCCGATTGGATCATTATTATAGCCAGAAAGAAGAAATTAATTAGCAGTGGCTAAACCCACACTGTCCTGCAGCTTTTGTTGTTCTTTTCACATCCTCTCATTCACACTCTGCTTCACTCGGCCTCTGCCTCTGCCGACTTTAAACCACCCCCCCCACCCTCACAGCTTATATTTGTTTTATACCCGGTACTCGAAGAGTAAATAGGGTATATTGTATTTGTGCACAAAGTTAATGTATGTAACACACAGAAGGAATCGTTTCCGACCCCATAAAGTGTGTATATATTCTTGATCACCATCAATAGCCGAGTCGATTGAGCCCTGTCTGTCCGTCCGTCTGTCCTTCCGTCTGTCCGTCCGTCTTGTTGAGCACCTGAATCTCAGAGACCATAAAAGCTAGACCTACCAAATTTTGCATCCAGACTTCTGTATGCTCACACTGTTACAAGTGTATTTAAATATATACTCACACTGTTACAAGTGTATTTAAAAAATGTGCCCCGCCCCATTCCGCCCCCGCAAAAGGGCGAAAACCTCCCAAATCTAAAATTTTAAAGATAAAAGAAAACTAAAAACTCCATTCTGTAGGGAATGGTC
>NW_023004896.1:0-606 GCF_900245975.1 Drosophila guanche | reverse complement strand
AAATTAAGATACTTAAGTTATTTGAAAAAACAAACCGCAACCTCTGAAAAAACCTAAAACTAAAAATTACTTCCATAATAAGTTCTTAAAAAACAAGTTCTGCCACAGAAAATAAACCCGACTTTTCCCGAGTTTTTACAGTAAAAAATTCGAAAAAAAAAATCTCACAACAATCAACATTTTTGCATTTCAAAGCTTTACCCAGACGGTAGGCCAAAACTACACAGAGTTTGGATCCATTTTATAGCAGTATCAAACAACCATTCAGATAGTCAAAGTTTTTTGCAACCAGATCTAAGATACTTAAGATATGTGAAAAAACAAACCGCAACCTCTGAAAAAACCTTAAACTAAAAATTTCAAAATTGCTAGTTCTTAAAGAACAAGTTCTGCCATAGAAAATAAATCCGAGTTTTTAAAGTCAAAAATTCGTAAATTATACCTCACAAAAATCAACATTTTTGCATTTCAAAGCTTTACCCAGACGGTAGGCCAAAACCACACAGAGTTTGGATCCATTTTATAGCAGAATCAATCAACTTTTCAGATAATCAAAGTTTTTTACAACCAAAATTAAGATACTTAAGTTATTTGAAAAAACAAACC
>NW_023004895.1:0-606 GCF_900245975.1 Drosophila guanche | reverse complement strand
TAACTTATAATATAACTTCAGCATGATTTGATTATGAAGAAACGATTATGTACGATATGATATACTGTACTGTATGGCCTTTCATATGAAATGGGCATTGTATTGATATAAATACAAAATGTATAATGGTTATGATGGTTGATATCATAAGGGCATTTTTTCCATATACATGTATAATATAACTTCAGCAAGATTTGATTATGAAGAAACGATAATGTACGAAATGATATACTGTACTGTATGGCCTTTTATATGAAAAAGGCATTGTATTGATATAAATACAAAATGTATAATGGTTATAATGATTGTTGATTAATATGGAAAAGGGCATTTTTCCCATATACATGTATAATATAACTTCAGCAAGATTTGATTATGAAGAAACGATAATGTACGATATGATATACTGTACTGTATGGCCTTTCATATGAAATGGGCATTGTATTGATATAAATACAAAATGTATAATGGCTTTGATGGTTGATTGGGCATGTTTCCCATATACATGTATAATATAACTTCAGCATGATTTGATTATAAAGAAACGATTATGTACGATATGATATACTGTACTGTATGGCCTTTCATATGAAATAGGCATTGTAT
>NW_023004894.1:0-606 GCF_900245975.1 Drosophila guanche | reverse complement strand
AATTTTGATTTTAAAAACTCGGGAAAAGTCGGTTTTATTTTCTATGGCAGAACTTGTTTTTTAAGAACTTGTAATTTTGTAATTTTTAGTTTACGGTTTTTTCAGATGTTGCGGTTGGTTTTTCACATAACTTAAGTATCTTAATTTTGGTTGTAAAAAACTTTGATTATCTGAAAAGTTGATTGATACTCCTTTAAAATGGATCCAGACTGTGTGGTTTTGGCCTACCCTCTGGGTAAAGCTTTGAAATGCAAAAATGTTGATTGATGTGAGATTTTTTTTTTCGATATTTTTACTTTAAAAACTCGGGAAAAGTTGGGTTTATTTTCTATGGAAGAACTTTTCTTTTAAGAATTTATTAAGGAAGTAATTTTAAGTTTAAGGTTTTTTTTAGAGCTTGCGGTTTGTTTTTTTTTCATAACTTAAGTATCTTAGATCTGGTTGCAAAAAAACTTTGATTATCTGAAAAGTTTATTGATTCTGCTATAAAATGGATCCAAACTCTGAGTGGTTTCGGTCTACCGTCTCGAAAAGCTTTGAAATGCAAAAATGTGAATTGTTGTGAGATTTTTTTTTTTCGAAATTTTGACTTTAAAAACTCGGGAA
>NW_023004893.1:0-606 GCF_900245975.1 Drosophila guanche | reverse complement strand
ATAACTTAAGTATCTTAATTTTGGTTGTAAAAAACTTTGATTATCTGAAAAGTTGATTGATACTGCTATAAAATGGATCCAAACTCTGAGTGGTTTTGGCCTACCGTCTGGATAAAGCTTTAAAATGCAAAAATGTTCATTTTTGTGAGGTATTTTGTACGAAATTTTGACTTTAAAAACTCGGGTTTTTTTTCTATGGAAGAACTTGTTTTTTAAGAACTTATTAAGAAAGTAATTTTAAGTTTAAGGTTTTTTCAGAGGTTGCGGTTTGTTTTATCTTAATTATATCTTAATTTAATTTAATCTTAATTTTGGTTGTAAAAAACTTTGATTATCTGAAAAGTTGATTGATACTGCTATAAAATGGATCCAAACTTTTTGTGGTTTTGGCCTACCGTCTCGGAAAAACTTTGAAATGCAAAAATGTGGATTGTTGTGAGATTTTTTTTTCGAAATTTTGACTTTAAAAACTCGGGAAAAGTTGGTTTTATTTTCTATGGCAGAACTTGTTTTTTAAGAACTAGCAATTTTGTAATTTTTAGATTAAGGTTTTTTTCAGAGGTTGTGGTTTGTTTTTTTACATAACTTAAGTATCTTAATTTTGGT
>NW_023004892.1:0-606 GCF_900245975.1 Drosophila guanche | reverse complement strand
GTTTGGATCCATTTAATAGCAGTATCAATCAACTTTTCAGATAATCAAGGGTTTTTACAACCAAAATTAAGATACTTAAGTTATGTGAAAAAACACAACACTGAACAAACCTTAAACCAAAAATTACAAAATTACTAGTTCTTAAAAAACAAGTTCTGCCATAGAAAATAAACCCAACTCTTCCCGAGTTTTTAAAGTCCAAATTTCGAAAAAAAAAATCTCACAACAATCCACATTTTTGCATTTCAAAGCTTTTCCGAGACGGTGGGCCAAAACCACACAGAGTTTGGATCCACTTTATAGCAGTATCAATCAACTTTTCAGATAATCAAAGTTTTTTACAACCAAAATTAAGATACTTAAGTTATGTGAAAAAACAAACCACAACCTCTGAAAAAACCTTAATATAAAAATTACAAAATTGCTAGTTCTTAAAAAAACAAGTTCTGCCATAGAAAATAAAACCAACTTTTCCCGAGTTTTTAAAGTCCAAATTTCGAAAAAAAAAATCTCACAACAATCCACATTTTTGCATTTCAAAGCTTTTCCGAGACGGTGGGCCAAAACCACACAGAGTTTGGATCCACTTTATAGCAGTATCAATCA
>NW_023004891.1:0-606 GCF_900245975.1 Drosophila guanche | reverse complement strand
CGGCAGAGGGACGGCAGAGGCAGAGGCCGAGTGAAGCAGAGTGTGAATGAGAGAATGTGAAAAGAACAACAAAAGCTGAAGGACAGTGTGGGTTTAGCCACTGCTAATTAAATTATTCTTTCTGGCTATAATAATGATCCAATCGGATCCCAATTTATTGATCTGAAAGATATGACCATTCCCCACAGAATGGCGTTTTAGTTTTCTTCTATCTTTAAAATTGTAGATTTGGGAGGTTTTCGCTCTTTTGCGAATGCGGATGGGGCGGGCACATTTTTTAAATACACTTGTAACAGTGTGAGCATACAGAAGTCTGGATGCAAAATTTGGTAGCTCTAGCTTTTATAGTCTCTGAGATTCAGGTGCTCAACAAGACGGACGGACAGACGGAAGGACAGACGGACGGACAGACGGAAGGACAGACGGACGGATAGACAGGGCTCAATCGACTCGGCTATTGATGGTGATCAAGAATATATACACTTAATGGGGTCGGAAACGATTCCTTCTGTGTGTTACATACATTAACTTTGTGCACAAATACAATATACCCTATTTACTTTTCGAGTACCGGGTATAAAACAAATATAAGCTGCGAGAGGGGGG
>NW_023004890.1:0-606 GCF_900245975.1 Drosophila guanche | reverse complement strand
GTCCGTCTGTCCGTCCGTCTTGTTGAGCACCTGAATCTTAGAGACTATAAAAGCTAGAGCCACCAAATTTTGCATCCAGACTTCTGTATGCTCACACTGTTACAAGTGTATTTAAAAAATGTGCCCCGCCCCCTTCCGCCCCCGCAAAAGGGCGAGAACCTCCCAAATCTACAATTTTAAAGATAAAAGAAAACTAAAAATGCCATTCTGTAGGGAATGGCCATATCTATCAGATCACCAAATTGGGATCCGAGTGGATCATTATTATAGCCAGAAAGAAGAAATTAATTAGCAGTGGATAAACCCACACTGTCCTGCAGCTTTTGTTGTTCTTTTCACATTCTCTCATTCACACTCTGCTTCACTCGGCCTCTGCCTCTGCCGACTTTTAACCACCCCCCTCACGCAGCTTATATTTGTTTTATACCCGGTACTAGAAGAGTAAATAGGGTATATTGTATTTGTGCACAAAGTTAATGTATGTAACACACAGAAGGAATCGTTTCCGACCCCATAAAGTGTATATATTCTTGATCACCATCAATAGCCGAGTCGATTGAGCCCTGTCTGTCCGTCCGTCTGTCCTTCCGTCTGTCCGTCCGTCTT
>NW_023004889.1:0-606 GCF_900245975.1 Drosophila guanche | reverse complement strand
TTTCTTAATAAGTTCTTAAAAAACAAGTTCTGTCATAGAAAAAAACTCGAGTTTTTAAAGTCAAAATTTCGTACAAAATACCTCACAAAAATGAACATTTTTGCATTTTAAAGCTTTTCCGAGACGGTAGGCCAAAACCACACAGAGTTTGGATCCACTTTATAGCAGTATCAATCAACTTTTCAGATAATCCAAATTTTTTACAACCAAAATTCAGATTCTTAACTTATGTGAAAAAACAAACCACAACCTCTGAAAAAACCTTAAACTAAAAATTACATCCTTAATAAGTTCCTAAAAAACAAGTTCTGCCATAGAAAATAAACCCGACTTTTCCCGAGTTTTTAAAGTAAAAATATCGAAAAAAAAAAAAAATCTCACATCAATCAACATTTTTGCATTTCAAAGCTTTACCCAGACGGAAGGCCAAAACCACACAGTTTGGGTCCATTTTAAAGAAGTATCAATCAACTTTTCAGATAATCAAAGTTTTTTACAACCAAAATTAAGATACTTAAGTTATGTGAAAAAACGAACCGCAACCTCTGAAAAAACCTGAAACTAAAAATTACAAAATAGCTAGTTCTTAAAAAAACAAGTTCTGCC
>NW_023004888.1:0-606 GCF_900245975.1 Drosophila guanche | reverse complement strand
GATTATCTGAAAAGTTGATTGATTCTGCTATAAAATGGATCCAAACTCTGTGTGGTTTTGGCCTACCGTCTGGGTAAAGCTTTGAAATGCAAAAATGTTGATTTTTGTGAGGTATTTTGTACGAAATTTTGACTTTAAAAACTCGGGTTTATTTTCTATGGCAGAACTTGTTTTGTAAGAACTTATTAAGGAAGTAATTGTAAGTTTAAGGTTTTTTCAGAGGTGGCGGTTTGTTTTTTCACATAACTTAAGTATCTTAATTTTGGATGTAAAAAACTTTGATTATCTGAAAAATTGATTGATACTGCTATAAAAAGGATCCAAACTGTGTGTGGTTTTGGCCTACCGTCTGGGTAAAGCTTTGAAATGCAAAAATCTTGATTGAAGTGAGATTTTTTTTTTTCGATATTTTTTCTTTAAAAACTCGGGAAAAGTCGGGTTTATTTTCTATGGCAGAACTTGTTTTTTAGGAACTTTTTAAGGATGTAATTTTTAGTTTAAGGTTTTTTCAGAGGTTGCGGTTTGTTTTTTTACATAACTTAAGTATCTTAGATCTGGTTGCAAAAAACTTTGATTATCTGAAAAGTTGATTGATACTGCTATAAA
>NW_023004887.1:0-606 GCF_900245975.1 Drosophila guanche | reverse complement strand
CATATCAAAGCTTTTCCCAGACGGTAGACCAAAACCACACACAGTTTGGATACATTTTATAGCAGTATCAATCAACTTTACAGATAATCAAAGTTTTTTGCAACCAGATCTAAGATACCTAAGTTATGTGAAAAAACAAACCGCTACTTCTAAAAAAACCTTAAATTAAAAATTACATCTTTAATAAGTTCCTAAAAAACCAACATTTTTGCATTTCAACGCTTTACCCAGACGGTAGACCAAAACCACAAAAAGTTTGGATCCATTTGATAGCAGTATCAATCAACTTTTCAGATAATCAAGGGTTTTTACAACCAAAATTAAGATACTTATGTTATGTGAAAAAACAAACCACAACCTCTGAAAAAACCTTAAACTAAAAATTACAAAATTACTAGTTCTTAAAGAACAAGTTCTGCCATAGAAAATAAAACCGACTTTTCCCGAGTTTTTAAAGTCAAAATTTCGAAAAAAAAAATCTCACAACAATCAACATTTTTGCATTTCAAAGCTTTTCCGAGACGGTAGGCCAAAACCACAAACAGTTTGGATCCATTTAATAGCAGTATCAATAAACTTTTCAGATAATCAAAGTTTTTTACATCC